>NW_019103592.1:1894-131272 GCF_001856785.1 Myzus persicae
GGTATGCAAAATTTGTATGAATATCAGTAAGTGACGTTTAATGATTTAAATAATATGAGTAAATAAATAAAAACATGTTATTTAAGTCTACTGTAATATTATTTTATTTTATTTGCCTAGATCTTAATATTTTGTAAAGAAAAACCCTTATTTAAAATTATTATTAGGGAGTTGCCAATCACATTTTTTGTATGATTAGAATTATTGAAGTCATAATGTGCTTATAGATAGATATAAATATATAATAACTAAAATGCGTTAAAAGAAATTTCGCCCTGCGGACGGTCCTGGCTTGCAGGGTGTGACTTCAGCTTGGGTTAGTTGCTCACACCTAACCATGTTATTATTAGGTAGAAATTCGTAGAAATACCTCTGTTTCAGTTTCGTTGTCTGCATTGGCCAATGCCTCGTAACGATTTGGCGGACTAAATTAATTTTTTTTTATGCCGTCTTGTTGATATGTGCCAGAGGACAAGAACAATAATTAATAGCTAAGTGCCGGACTGGAGGTTAGGTTCACATTTTATTGCTGTTGCTTCATAAATTATAGATGTCAGAACACTAATTATTATTCATTTCCAAAAATAATAAATGGTTTTAAAATGGGGATTTAGTCCCTATGAACTAATATAATATAAACAAAAAAATCAAATAAACCCAAACAATTTACTCAGCAAAAAAGTTGCTGCGATGGCCGGGAATCGAACCCGGATCAACTGCTTGGAAGGCAACTATGCTGACCATTACACCACCAACGCCCGTGCTGAGCGATGTTTAATCAATGTTATGTAGAGTGTACTTACCTAATATTAACTTATTAAACAATTTTAGTATCTATAATATACTAAAACGGTAAATTGATTCTTTTTTTAAAACTCATTATGCTAGAGATAATAATAATATGGAAAAAATGAAAAAAAATTTTTTCTTGTAAAAGTTACACAAGTTAATTGGAAAAAAAGTAACTTGACTTAGTTAATGATCAGTTACTTTTTTCTAATTCATCGTTATCAATAGAAAAATATAATAATAACAATTAATTATTAATTGTACTTACTTAAAATACAAACCTGTAGGTTTAGGATACTGGGTAATTGAGTTTTCTTTTCTATTCTCAATTAGAAAAATAATCGAAGTATAACCGTAGACGGTACAACTGAAATTAAGTTAAAAGTTATTTACTTTAAAAAAAGTAACTCGTTATGTAGCTATGTTATAAAATCAACGTAGCTTCAACTTAGTTTTTAATTCGTTAAAGTGGTACGAAATCTTTGTATTTTACATAGGTTTAATGGATTGAAGGAGACGTATATATTGAATGACGTTGAATTAAAATTAAAATTAAATTGATGTATTGATAATTTAACCTATTTATATCAATATATGTACCTATGCACCTAACTTATTAAAAGCAATCGACTAACTGACGTCCAACCTAATCCGTTACAAACCAAAAAAAAAACTAAAATAACCTAAAATTATTTCAATTAAATTATAATATATTATAATATATATTCATTGTATTGAACTTTTTGCAAACCAATATCCCAGAGTATACTTAAAGTCTTTACTAAATTTGACAAAAGTAATATTATTCCGATCGTCCTACGAAATTGAACGAGAGTGTATGTGTGGCACAATGATTCCAAGCCATGACGCTATCTAGTGGATACACCGGGCAACAGATTTCTATGGTTTACAGTGGTCTACTACAGTAGGTAGCGCACGGCTTATCGTACACACCGGGGCGACACGGGCGACGACTTGGAATTGTTTGAAATCAACCTTCAGAATATTGTACTTTGAATATTGCAGCGGGTCTGGAAATATTGAAAAATTTGAGACTCATAAACCTGTGTTGTATCGGTAGAAAATAGTTTGTTTTCAATTTGAATGCGAATTGCGTTTGAGCTTAGCATCACAACCACCTGTAGCGACATCAACACGTCATAGTTTAAGCAGTTAAAAACGCAACTGTTATTTTAAAAATGTAAACCGCCAATACAATTATTATTAAAAATGCAATGGATAATAGTAATATTTATTATAAATAATTATACTATGATAATATATCCTTATAGTTATACCTACTTTTGTTCATAAAATAATATAGGAAAGTACAGTTTAAATAACTTCAATTAATATGTCTCAATGTAATAATCAATGTAAGTGTGTACAATGTAGGTACCTATTGCTTATATAAAATAAATTCCATATCACCATTTATTTTAATTTAAGTTTAGTCCCCATGCTTGTTTTTCGATTTATTTCTTTAAAATTTTAAAATCTTTATAATAAAAACCAAAGGCCCGTGCTCATGTCAAATAGTTACCGTTTTCATTTTTAAGCATTTTTGTGCTATATGAAATCATACAAGTATGTATCATTGGTAGAAAATATAAATTAGATAATATAAATATAAATGTACATGAAATCTAAAGCGTATGCAATAAATTAACAATAAATTGTTGTATTAGAGTGTTATCAATGTATCGTTAATACCCCGATTGAGTTATAAGTACTTAATTATCACTATATGGAGATATGTCCTATATACGAAGGACAATAAAGTTAGTAGCTTATCATTTTTAACCAAGTTAACTTTCCAAAGTTGACTGTATTACGCCTGGAAAATTGAGAAATGTGTTTTGACAATATTTTAAGTTTGAATAATTATTGTAATTCGATTAAAATGCAAAAAGTATAAATTATTTAATTTCGACTCCGACACACCTGTGTCCTATTCGGTGTAACCTACTTGACTGCACGAAATATTATTATGAGTAAGGTCAGTTTCAATTTATTTTGGTAGAATCAAAGGTAGTAAGGTTCAAAAAAAAAATTACTTTAGAACTGTATACAAGTCAACAGGTAATGTTTGAATAGATGAAACCGTTTGGGAGAATCCACCCAAAATGTAGTCTGTTTGATCTAATAGTTGTATACCGTTTGAACGAATACATATGAATGAATATACGTGTATAGGAAGTAATATAGATTGTCATAAATCATAATATTAAAAATAAATACATAAAAATAACATTCAATTTACATATTGAATAATATTGTCAATGAACTCTAGATTTAAAAAAATGTCGGTTCCTATAATAATATTGTACAGTCAGAGACGAATAAAATAAAATCACATGCGCATAAAATTCATAGAATATAATCAGGTCTATAATCAAAGTCCATAATATCGAGTACTCAGATAAAAATAATTTCATTTGCCCAACGACCGCACTGCCGTTTGAACTGTACCTATCCGTTCCACTATTACATAAAACCTATTTATTACGTACTATACCTACCAAGCGAAATATGTTTGTATTATTTGTAATTTTTTTAATATAATTATTATAATAATAAGGTACATAACTAGGAATCCTATATATTTTAATTTCTTATTAATTAAATAAAATTGTTTTTTATTATTATGACACAATGAATATATAACAATTTAATAAAATGCTGGTATAATAGCAAAATATCAATAGGAAATCATTTTTTATTTACACAAAAAAAAAAATAATTTAGGTATTTAGATACAGTATGGCATGAAACGAATTATAAATACAAGTTTGATTTCTATATCACATAGAAAATAGGAGCATACCTATAAAATCCGACCCTAATAATTAAAATGTACAAATTACAATTGTAAGCTTCGTTGTCATCAATACGCATGTTATATCATTTAGCCGGTTTAATATCCAATAGTATCAGAAGCGCATGGAATCACTGTTTACAAGAATTGAGAAATTGAAAGACGTATTAATAGTGATGGATCATCTAATAAATAACCATATTATTTTTTACTTGCATTTCATCCAACGAGCAAAAAGTACAGCAAAAAAAAGCAGGGTAGTGGCTATAATATTGTTTAGTAGATGTTGAGTGAAACTCCTTAACGAGTAAATTACTGTAATCAATATTTTAATTTAAATTCAATGAACAACTTACACAATGAAAAACTATTTTTTTGAAAGATTTTATAGTTTGGGCGAGGTTATATAACTTATAAGAAATAATATTGTACAAAATGTTTGACGATTCTTCCTCTCAACAAAAAATAAAACTAAAAACATCCAAATATTTAAAATGTTTATAATGGGTTAAATTAAAACAAAATCTATATTTTGAGAATTAATTATATCTCGTTTAGTCTTATATAATTATTTGATGAAAAATTCAAGTTTACAGCTTTAATTTTTGAAAAATGAATTATTTTGAATTCTACTGGTTATAGTTTTCAATCAAAGTCGAGCTAAAAATTGAAGGTCAAAGCATTTTTATAGAAAAAACAAGACAGATCGTCATTGTAAAACCAATACAATATTCTTGCCACGAATTTAAAAATATTATTTATCATTATTTTATAGTTAGTAATTATTCGTTTTCATCAAATTTATCGTTAGTCTTAATCTGAGTTCGGTTTTATTCTGACCAAATATCGACCCACGCTCGTTGATAACATATTGTACAAGTAATAAGTTCACGATCTTATCACAGGGTTATGGTTCTCACCAAATTCCCCTCTTGGGTCTCTTCACCATTATACATGTCCATGGCACAGTTCTCCGAAATGTTGGGTGATGCCGACAATGTTTAATAATACTTATGTTGTTGTGTCGTATGTGAGTACACTTGCGCTCGCACACACACGTGTCAGTAAAAATCGTATACAGAGTGATTCACGTCCATCGTCATCTGTTATCCATTAACCATTTATATATTACTAAGACACGTGCGTTACACTCGTTCAGTGACGTTGTTAACACAATATGGTTCTTCTCTTTCCCCTCATACTCATCCGCAAATAAATATAGTACCTAGGTAACAATATTAACGTAAATGTTTAGTTGAAAACTGAAACAATTTATCATGTTTATGAAAATATAATATGTAAAATATAATCTACATTATAGTAAAAAATAAAGGAAAAAAAATATATTTATGTATAAGAATCCTAGTTTTTGGTGGTGTTTTTTTTATTTCAATATAAAAATTGACTGTTAATACAATACACCAAACAAATGTCGTAATTCCGAAAACTTGATGTTATTGCCAAGGAAAACTGTTATCCTTGTCCATTACTCCCTCAATTTTATAACTCAATAACAATCTTCGATACGTGTTTACGGATTTATGTGACGATGGGTACTATGTAAACAGCCTACATTTATTATTTGCGTCATAGGAGGTATTATAATATTATTGTACTCTCGCCCTTTTATGGTTTTCCGAGTTTGTATATTACATCTCCAAATAGAGGGCCGTAGAGGATATTGTCAGTTTGAAATATTCGTAAAAGAAAATCGTTAGAAAAATAATAGTATTTACGAAATCGGACTGAGTTTGTTTTCCTTATACTTAAATGCGTTTGTTGAGCGATTTGGCGATACCTAGCGTGAACAAACATAGGGTTTCAATAATTATTGTACGCTTTTGAGTAGAAAAAGGCTACAGATAATATATTCAATGATCACAACTAATGTGAACTCGTCACGTAAGGTTATGGTAAAATTGGGGTAATGAGTGCAGGGTATGAATAATATCAGTATATTATACAGTCCAAAGATATGTAATACAATATTTGTATTAATCAAAAAGTAATCATCAATGATGATTATTATTTGAATTTCGTCACATTTCAAAGTGTGCAACAATATAATAATCACAGGTCCAAAAAGCTCTCATTTTAACAACTCATTGTCCTTCCCACTTGATGCAAATTTAGGAGTGACGCAAAATAGGTGTGCTAAAAAATATTAATTAAAATTTGATCAAAAAAAATAATATTATAAACCTTAAATGTATGTTTCTGTTGAAACATTTCGTTGTTTGAGAACGAGCTAAGTTAACTAACTGCTATTTTATCCCACTACGTAATACAGATTTTAAGATTTAGAATTTTTGTTGTTGAATACTGGATTTGTTTTGGAAACAGATAATGGATGGGAATCATTTTAACAGCTCCACTTATTTTAATTATTTTTAAAAACTAACTTTTAATGATGTATTATATCTGTAATTGTATGACAAGCTATAATAATTTTAACTGTATGGAGGAAATAGGAATACACAATTTAAAAATAATAATATTAAATATTATACTATAATATGTATTAACATTGTAAATTAATAATATGAGCTTTGTCTTTAAGACAAGGAATTTCCAAGAATTTTGAAAATATTAAATATTAATTTTGAAAATTACTTGACCTAACCGGAGTTTTTACTGAGTGCTATTATTAAATCAAGTTTACTGAACCCAGCTTTTTTTTAAATAGTTAAAAGCTTGGAATATTTTAGTTTTCGCTTTTTTGTCCCGGATTCTATGATTGAGGATTAAATTATACCGTGTCCACGGCTCTGGGCGGCTGAGTATAAAAATAACAAGAAAATCGAATTTGATTTTTCATACAGATATTCATTTATGATTTTTATCCTATTTTTTATAATTTACATTATAATGTTTAATGTTCATGATTATAAACTGGTAGATTTATATATCGGTGAGAGGCGGTGTTCGCATAACTATTTGCCCTTGGGTTGCTTATGTATTATAATTACCTAAATAGGTAAGTTATACTTTTATTATAATATAATATAATCGATAACTGAAGTCGTAAATTATTGTAATATTTATATAAATATTTGGGTATTTTAGTCTTACATTCACACGTATAACGTGAATATTACAGTAATATGCAAGTATATAATATGCTAGTACATATTTTCAAATAATATATATTGTATTATACTTTTATATACTACACAATATACAAACGGTGTGCGCTCCACTGCGAAATTAAATCAACTTTTGTTTTCTACAAAGGAACACATGCCTATGGTATTTCATTTTGACGTTGTGCGAGTTGCGAGTATGAAACATTTGACATAAATTTCGATTTACAAATAAAATAATATATTCATCGTCCCATATACCTGTTTACGACGTAGAGGAAAAATCAACAATAAAATATATAACAAAATACAATAATATAGGTATGTACAAACTATGTTGTATAAGATGTTTATAACATGATGTACCTACACTAACTTTCACCGTTATGCAGTTTCATCCATTCCGTATGATACCTACCATTAAAATAATGATATATAAGTTAAAACACTTGTACTTAGCTGACGAAAAATGGACCTGTGTTGTTGTTTAGTGAAATAATCGATTATTACTTCGATGTTGTTTCAAAAGAACTATATTATAACAGAACAAATACCTCATGATAACATAGAATAATATCCGTATAAAATTGGCTATCATCGAGCAGCTGTGAAAATCGTGCCAAACATAATATGTATACATGCAAAATGCAAATATACTTTCAAAAACATTTAGAACAGTTTAGTGATTACTACAAAGTATGTTCCCTCTAACGTAGTGGTCAAAACATGTGGCCGCTAACTCTTTCAGTGTGGCCGACAACAGACATTATTTCTTCAAAAATGTTGAGAATAAAAATAAATAATTATTAAACGAAAAATAAATGTACGTACATGTATGTAATATAGGTAGGTATAACCAAGTATGTTGTATTAAATAAAGACATTTTAAATAACTATAGTCAATAGAAAAAATAAATGTTGTTATTTTAATTTATTTTGTTTATTTTGGATTTAGTATTAAGATGAGAAAAAGGGTGTTTTGCCCTCAAATATTTGATGTAGAGACCTGACCTCCGACTCCACTTGTAGGACAAAAAATAATATTTCCGAACTTTGAAGACATTAGCTGCCATTTTCATCTCATTAGTTACAATGTTACATATTATATATTATTCACGTTTCAAATAATTTTTCTCTTTTTAAAATATTTTTTTCATTATATCTTATAAGTATAAAAATGTATTAATTTTAGGTTGGCTGCGCACGCTTAGAATAATCATACTATATTCAATATTGTATTATGTTCAATAAAATGATAAAAATTGATTATAAATGAGAATAATTAGTAGTGTTCATTTAATATTTATGTGTATCGTGGTATTCACAGAAGGGCAAAGTGGCTGAAGGTTAAAAAAGGGCACCTCTGGAAAAAAATGTTGTGAACCACTGTACCTATATATAGATACCATATAGAGTATAATGGTTGTACATTTGTTACTTGTATTACCTATACAAATTCATGTGTTACCAATACGTACCTATGATATGTCAGTATTGCAATTTGTAGTATTCTAAAATAAATACATTGCTTTATTCAAGACGATAAGTATTTATAAAACCTGTTGAAAAAAAATAACCACTAGCTTATGACCTCTACTACCTCCCCTTTCAAATTCCCATGTAGATTGTGTGTGTGTGTGTGTGTGTGTGTGTGTGTGTGTGTGTGTGTGTGTGTGTGTGTGTGTGTGTATGTGTGTGTGTGTGTGTGTTAGTGACATGTGTATACAATATACATACTAGGTGTCCCGCTCTGCGTCTCCCATGCCAAATCTATTTTTTTTATAAAAAAATGTGTATGGCGTATGCATACTATGGAACAATATTATTATGTAATGAAACGGTAGCCTAATACAATATAATATAACTATAAAAGTATTATGCAGCACCATCAGCACCTATATAGGCATATGACGTTATCCAGGGGTCGAGTCGTTTCTATAACTCGTTTAGCTAGTGTATCAACTATAATGGTCCCCGGTTAGGTTATCAGATATTATTTGTTATTGTTTTCTAGTCAGTAGTGGCTCACACCATACGTCACTGGTAATTATGTAATAATATATTAATATAATATGATATACCTACATAGTTGTACAAAATCGAGTTTTGGTTGATTTGGTCAGTGTGTGCCAGGTATGAGGTTACCCCCTCCCCCTAACTTATATGTGAAAAACCCATAATAAATACAGTGTTATGCGTTTACTTTGACTTCATCGCATTAACTTGTATGTATATATTCTAACATGATTTATAATATGCTGAGATAGAAAACTGTTAAAATTAGGAGAAGAGGAATGCGTCTACTGAGAATAGGTACTGATCAAATATAATTAAAACAAGTCGTTATAATAATGTTAATAATCATTTTGTATTGTTATAATAATGAAAACATAAAAAAAAAATACAAAATCTACACATAATAATGATAATATGTCTTATGTTACGATTTACAACAACTTATAAACAATAAATAATGAGTTTTCGTTTTACACCTTTATGTTTTCGTATTGTTTTATTTAATAAATTATTATGAAATTACTATGTTTGGTTAAAATTTAAAACAAAAATGTAACTAAGTTGTATACGAGATTGATCAATTTTAGGCCTTATGATTTATATCTGTTACGGTTTATACGGCGTTGTAATTGGATAAACGTACTATATACGGTTTAAATGGGATTTCGTGTATGTCAATTCGTCCGTTGTCGTGACCGCACAAATAGTATTGTAATACGCTGTCTTAAAATCGGGAAAACGGGATAAAGACATAGGGAACTGATTCCTACAGGGCCACTAGACCACTGTATTTAAAAATACAAACACAAATACCAACACGATATTTAGATGTTTTTAATAACTTATAATAACTTTAAATTTTTAATTACTTTGACGTTTATGTTTGGATGTGTGGAGTAAAAGGCTGTAAACAAAAAATAAACCTTGAGATCGTAGTCATATGATTGAAAATCGTTTTTAAATAATAAGTGTGTGTACCAAGCAATGTACAGCCCAATCACCATATTATTATGATACTAGCCTCCGTACACAAATGCTTTTTTTATGTTAATTATTCTAAAGAGGACGTTTATTAAGAGGAGAGATTTACTCCCTATACTTTATAGTGTAAATCCGCACACTTGCGGAAATATTGCAGTCTATTACCGTACGAAAGCCGTTTAAGAAGCAAACCGCAAGTTACAACATTACAATTAATCAATTGGTTCTGAAATGATTGAGATAATGAAAATTATTACTTCAAAATAGCACACAATCAAAAGCCTTAAATGTCAACAAAAAAAATAGTAAAATAGGTATTTTAAGATTTGATAATATTAATGTTTTATAATACGCTAGTGAAAAGTAAAGGGTGCCGCTGTTGCACAACCGGTCAATATTGAACACAGACCGTGAACGTAATTTATTCACGTCATTAAATCGCATCAACACTAGAAGAATCGAGCAGTATAATAGCCGGTCCGTGTCACAGTCGGTTTCGGTGCAATTTTGTTACCTACTTATAATATATTTTTATTTTTATTAAAAACCATCGAAATTTCCACTTCCAAACCCGTCGAACCCGCGTTGGCGAGCAGTCCCGTACAATTAAATAATAATTTTGTTAACTGTGTAATGTGTATCGTATATTATATGAGTATTGCAGTTAACCTATGCAGAATGGAGCCTCAAGATGTGTAAAAGCCTTGAACTTCCTTGAAAATAATTTATTGAATATTCGAATTTTACTGTTAAATAACGGCAAGGCGTACTGCTTGAGTTTCCAAATATCGTAGACGATTTAATACGTACCCCATACTGAATAGTAAGATGAGTACGGTTATTAATAGAACAACTATGTATATTTAAGTATAATTATACAGAGTGATTCAAAAATCTCCATCTGACTACTGCTCAGCAACCATAATTCACTAGTAAACGACCTTTATACTATTATTGTAAGGATTATATAGTCGGGTTTATTGTACATTTTTATTTTTGTAGGTTATGAGCATCTTATGAGCATTTGCAATGATCAGAAACTGTCATCAGTTATAGTGCCGAGATTGACATATGAGAAAAATAACGAATAAATGTGTACCTAATCTAACCAGTGAGATCATATTGAATATAAAACACTTTGTTGAAACTCGATTATTAATTATATTAATTCTAGCATCTTAGTTTTTAAAATATATATTCATTTTTAAAATCAGGCGAAGACTTTTGAATGACCCTGTACAATTAAATATTCCTACGCCTATATTTCGGACGGGACGTGCAACAGTGACGAATAGACTTATTGGGGGCCATATTAAATTTCGTTGTGAGGGGGCAAGTGAATATAAAAAAAAAAATATTAATAATATGTCCATACACAATCACGCATCAAGCTGCCCCGTAAAATATATGTCTACACTGTTCACCAAAACCACCCTCAATCTCCAGTGCCGGCACTGTTTCTTTTATATGGACACCCGCTTCATGGACAGCAGGGGCTGTTCGGTCGGTGGACTGTTGTAGACTACGGCGGCCGCGGCTGCGGCGTTCGCGGCCGCCCTTTCCGCCGGACGTATGTCGCGGTTGTAGTCGTACTGCACTGGTCCCACGCACGTGCACGAGCAAACGGACACCTGGTCCACGTCGTCACCCGCGTCCCGACCAACCGTATGTCCGGCCAACAGCTTTCCGTTGACGGACGTCACAGCTTCACCGTCGACGGTGATGACGTGCTGTGACACGCCTTGCAGCTCGTTGTCCTCGCGCCTCACCTCTTCAGCGTTCCTGTGAATAAGAAAAAAAAATATTATTATTATGGCATGTCTCTGTGTAATGTTATATTGTTATTATAACACAGTAGGTTTGACGTGATAAGTATAACAATAAAATAATAATAATATAAAAGATTAATTAAAAAGTGTTGTACATTTCATTTTTAAATATTTAAAATTACATGTTTTTAATTGCAAGAAGGAGACCATTGAATCGCGAGGGCAAAGATCACAAAGAAGACCGACAAGATAAGCGAGAAGGTGGAATAGCCCACTAGTAAGTAGCATAATAATAATAATAATAATAGTAACTATATAATAATATAAAAATAATATGTACGAGCATTATAATATTATAATTTAATATACTTTTTTTTTCTATGAATATAGTAATAGTATTATAATATCTCTGTGATAAATAAAATAATTCTCGGACTTTTCTTTATCTTATGACGTCAAGCAAGTATAATAAATATGATATATATATATATTACATAGTTACCACAAGAATCGTACATAAACTTAGAACCGTAATAAGGGTCTGAATAAACAACTACAAGTGACAAGATTATTTAGCTGATGGGACAAAGCATCAATGATCCCCCAAACCATGCCTGATAATATTTATTAAACCTCATGTGACATATTCGTGTCACGAGTTCCAATTTACAGAAAGTATTTTAAACTTGAAGCTGGAGGGAACGGACGAATGATATAATTGGCTGACGATGACACGGTATATTGTCTATTTGTAGACCCGGAAAATTAATTAAAATACAAACCAAAAATAATGACATTCAATAATATATTCATTAAATAGTTTTATTACATTTATTTTTGATAGTTTATAAGTACATATTATTTTATATTTAATTTGAATTGTTATTACTCTAATACGATTAACCTATCATTGATACCCTAGCGAAGTGACAGTTTCTTTAATGATAAAAGCCCTGGGGAGGGGGGGGGCAGAGCCCCAATATAATATTGGATATACTAAAATAGGTATATACTATAATGTTAAAAGTATAATATACTTATTGGCCATTAATAAATGATAATATATAAATATAGGAATCATGATTTCGTTTCTTTAACTTCCAATATTGGAACAATATCATATTTGTTTACCTATAGTGTAACCGATCCTTTTTGTTTACTAGTGCTAATATGAACTCGTGATTCAATATTTACTCAATAGATAATATTATTGTCAATACTCAATACACGATGTGTACTCATAATATGTATATAATTTCATTTTAACGGCGTCTACATACGAAACTCTCAAACGAGGAACCTAATATCAACAATTTACTGTCTTAGAAGTTGAAAGATAATGGACAATAAAATGTTTATAATATGTAACTATATTAGTAATAAGTTTAGATGACGATGCCAAAGAAACTGTGATTAATAAAAATAAAAAATAAACATAATAGTAACATAATTACTGGTAGGTACATTGATTATTGATAAATTAATTATTATAACTCTGCTACGGGACTTGTGGAATTCGCATTAAACTTAAAAACATTCTTTTTACATTTATGTTTCGCTGCATCATAAAATATGATATCATAATGGACCTATAAATTATAAAAAATATATATTATGATTATTATTTATTTTTATTTGTATTATGTAATGTTCTATGGTAAACTTAATTGTTAAAAATGTTTTGCAAATTAAAAATTCTTGTTATTAACCCATCCCATCCTAACCTAATCGATGCTTTAAAAATTGTTTCTTTTAGTAATATTATACTATATTATTATAACTTTATTTATAATTTTATAAATTTTTAAAGACACCTATCTTTATTTTTTCATAGTTCAAATATGTTTACCCTCCGAAGTAAAAGAATGAATAAATAAGACCTTATAGTACAGGATAATAAAACATTCTGGCAGAATAATTGTATATATTATGTATATTATATGTATTTATAATAATAATATTACATACATTTTGAACTTCGGAGAGATAACTTCGATTACTGTTCTAAATATATTTTATTAGTACATCAACCTTTGCAGCTCGTCGTATTATATAGAGGGAGTAAAGTTTATGTTTACATATAATAAGTATTTGACATACACTTTCGTTATTACTTTACATTTTTTAACCGCTCGGATATCTAGATAAATAACGAAAAGTGAAGGCTATTAAAATGTTTAGTTTATTTAACAAAATGTATATGATTCAGAAGACTGCCGATCATGACTCTGGGACCTTAATACCTTATATTTAGCATTATTAATATTAATTTAATTTTAATATGCAAACAAGATGGTACGTGTGTTTACACCCGCAATACAGGTAGAACCAATATCCCACAGATAAAAAAAAACTCTTGAATGAAAATTTAATTTAAAAATTAGCGAAGGGAAGTGGTATTCTGAATATATTTTGTATTAATTATGTTTTGTTTTTTTTATGCCAGATAATACAACCGAATAGTATTCTACCACACCCACTTGAATATTTTGGTCCCTATAGCCGAATGTTCATTATCCAACATCTGCACAGATGACGATATCCTGAAGACTACCAGGACCGACAATGAGTCTCTTTAAATCCATATTAATCATTATAATATAACAGGAGGTACCTAATTCATGTTTAAAAATGTCCCTATTTTCAATCCAATTCGAGATAATTATAAACGCATCTTACGTACCGGTACGATTTTTTCTAATTACTCTGATAATTCATTTTATTTTTCCACCTATAGTAGTCACGCGTCCAAGTGGGTAAGTGAAATACTACTATTCTATGAAATAATTTAGCAAATCTATAAACCGAGTAGAGATAGAAATAAGTGTTCATTATGGATTACCGTAATGTAGACAGAAGTGTGACAAAAAAAAAATAGTAAGAATCTTTACAGCGTGGCTCGTGAGAGAAGGCTTTTTCAATAACACACTGCAGAAATAGCTCACTCCCCGCCCCTGCCACACAATATTCTATGGTGGATACTGGATATGTATTTTTATTAAAATATCATAAAATAACATAGGAATGCGAATTATTTATAGGTCCTTCGCGATGACAAAACAATGTCGTGTACGACTTGCAGCAAACATAATTTGTATTCATGGTTTACGAACATATAATCTTGCAGATGGTTTACGAAACCATCACGTTAAAAACTAACGGGTTACTAATTTTCAAAGCGATTTCTTTTCCCTGGCAACAAAATGTCGACTGAAACGAAACTATTGTTAGTATAGTAAAAATATTTAGTACGTGCCTTCACGTGTGTATACGACGGCACGACGCACGTCCATCAAAGTAGCATGGACGTTTGTTTGGACCAGTTTTCACTTAATTGTATAGGTATACGAGGATTTAATTATTTTGGACGTTATCTTGATCGTCTCTGTTGTATGGAAATGATAGCGAAACGACAAAGATCGATTACATATTATTGCACCGTAATGGAAATCGGTGGGCTGATGAGGTCAAAAATAGTCGATCAGGGGAGGAAATTAAACCTTCCCCTAGTAATACGCTTTATACAAATATATATATTATATATGCATACACAAGTACCGATTACCTATGTTTAGAGGATATACTGAGCGTCACGCAGTGGTTGTTGAGGTCGTCCCTCGATGTAATATCATAATTATTATTTGCTCGATTGAGCAATGAAACGTTGATTGACGACTGGCCAAATTGTTTGTGACATCGATTCGATTATAAAGTTGGTTTCTGTCAGGTCCATTATATATAGTATTAGATAAAATTGGTGTGCAGTTATCTGGACACGTTTAGACACACGAGTACGGAATAATATTATAGAATGATGTCGTCCCTTTACCCATTTCACATTTGTATAGGAAGAGGCAAAAACTAAAGGTTTAAACTGATTTTAAATTCTACCGGTTATACTTTTTTGTATGTAAATTCTACTGATACAATTTTTTACCTGTAAATATATGTAAATTACATTGGTAATAACCTTTAAACTGCAAGATAAACGTATACACTCCATCAATGTTATTTTTTTTTAAAATTTAATTTAAATTTTAAGTTAAGGCTTAATTTGATTATAATGACATATTTTTCTTAACAATTTAAGTGCTTAATTAAATTACACTACGTGTTCAATGTCAAAGTCCATGATCTTTTTCCCAACTTTATTTAATTATATTTTGCAAAATTAGTTTTAATCTAATTATTTTTATTGTATAAATATTATATTATGTACAGATAAGACCTATGTATTTTCATTGTTAATTGTGCATAAAAATAAAAATTTGGATTTGATTTGTTTTTATAATATTGGTGGAAATTTTCATTAATTTAGTAACAGTTGAGTATACACTCATTGTTGGATTTGATAAAAAATTTACAAATTAAATTTCCTATTGGTATAAGTCCGATCCTAAAATCGTCTAGCTATATCTAAATATCAGTAAAATACTAAAATCTATACCCATCCCTTTTCACATATATTTTAATTGCTTATTAGTTATTAATTTACTATAATAAATAAACGTAGGTATTCATTTTTATATGTATGTTTTGAGGGGAAATCTTACCCTAATTTGCTGACTTCGTTATACTAACGCATAACTTTGCATATTTTAAGTAACTACAAAGTAATCCCTTTATATTATTTTTAATATTTAAGTAAATTTAACTATCATCATTTTTAAAGGTAAGTATACTATTTAGGCTTTACCATAGGCTTTTTGATATTTTTTTAATCTTTCAACAAGTCATGAGTATTTTAAGTGCTCATCACTTAATTTATACTTCAAATATAAAAAAATGTTCATACCTTTAACTTAAATAAACAGTTAGATTAAACTGATTTTAAAAACGAAAACCTAAAATTAGCCATTCTACTTATTATAGTTCAATGGAGACATCACGCGAAGGTACGAAGTCCTCTTAAGAGGTTAAATGAAGGACAATTTTAACCATACACATAAGGAAAACCAAAATGATATAAATTTATTCAATTTTAACCATGTAACGAATTACTAGTAATTAGGTTATAAGTAACAGGTATATACGTCAACAATTCATGTGCAATTATATTAATTTTATAATTTTATCAGAAATAGTTGATCAGAAAAATTAACTACACAAAAATGTGAGGGGGCGACTTCCACTTCGGCATCATTTTAATATGTACGTACCAACCATCTCCCGCATGATGTTCCTAGCTGAATAATACTGAAATGAAATAAATACAGTTCGTTTAATGTAAAATGCTTATAGAGGTTTTGCTTGGGTTTCCTTCGCATTACAATAACTGAACGTACAATGTATAAAATTCAGTTTCGGAGCCTGTAGTCCCAAAAAATACATTTTTTTTATTTAACCGTACGAAAAATATTTTAGATAAGTATTTAAATATATTTTAATTTTTACCTAAAAATAATAAGAAATTCATAAAAAACGATTTAAATATTACTTTTTTTAATTTCCCATACTAGGTTTTAGAACATTTGTATTTCACTTTATGCGATATAATATTATTAATATGTTAACCGACGTTATATGTTATTTAGTATACTAATATATCATAGACGACTTGTACTATAATTTACTTACACTACAGACAATGTAATGTTGGCTTAAAAATATATTACACAATTTTATTTTGCATATTTGAAGGATTTAAAAAAAAACTAGTTGTGGGGTGAGGGGGTAAATCTATTGTTTATGGAAGGGGGGTAGAGTCCCTCATACACCTAAACCATACGATTTAAAAGTTTTTGTTATGGCCAAAGCCACATACATACCACATAACATGCTGTGGATGTTCGTTATTCATATTCGTTTTAAACAATTCATATTTAAAAATGTTTTCTTAATTAGCTAAAATGTACGTATATTAATGTATATTGTAATATTATACACGCAGTAAGCACCGGATGTCAATAAGCTTATCAACAAACCCGAGAAGTCTTATCTCATGTTGTTGATCGATAATTTTTTTTGTCTTAATTTCATCATCCAACTTAAATGTATAACTTATATTATGTTAATTATTATTTTTATATAGAAATACTCGGAATAACACCATGTGTACATATAATATTATAACCGGTCAGACAACCAGCTGCAGGAATGCGCGTGTACCTAATATATAATAATGCTCCACGTGTAAGGCACTGGCACACGTGTAAACTACGATAATAACAAACACTACAACTTCGGTCAATGATCCTTACACATGCACATAGGACAGGAAAAAGAGGAGGGTCCTCTCATTTTACACACAAAACGCACCGTGACACAACTCCTAAATAGATGTATACAGAGTGTGATATTATACAACGGTCCATCCACAAAATAAGTGACGTGTGTTGTAGTACCTACATATATAACATTATTTTTGTGCTCCTGCAAAACGTGTAATTATTATTAGCGTATACCATGATTATGACGATGACGATGATGATGTTTACATCCAATTTCAGAGGAGGTTTCAGAGTAATGGTTGACAGAGAGGAAAGATACGGTCGATACATTTCCGAGAGGCAGTCATTATAACTTAAATTTCTAGTATTACCCTACATTTCCCCTCATCCTAATCCATAATAATTTTATCTTTTTATACAGATTACATAGTATCAGAAATAATATTTTCTGCATTATAATATAAGGTGTTGACTGCAAAGGTATTAAAGTGCATAATGCTCTTAAAAAACCCAGTATATGATATTGGTCTAGCACTTTAGTTTTAATTTATTAAGAAAATAAATATTGATGTCATGAGGTTTTAGTATATTATTTAATAATTCCAAAACCAAACCAGCATTTGAATAAATTCTTTATTAAAATAAAAATTAGAATAAGAACCCCTGATGAATCACCCTGTATACTTATATACATTCAAATAATAGGTAGCGTTATAATATTAGCGTTTCGCGGATATTGAAAAGCACACTCGTTGGTTTCGATGTTACTAGAATATTATCAAAATTTTATTTTTGTTTATCATCATACTGATGCTTTTATTGCAAATGAAATACGATAACGATATTGAAAGTCGATGATATTATCTCCCACTACCGGGTTTCGTTTCATTTGAAATCTTGTACGTAAACGATATAAAACTCCAACTAAAGTTTTATTAAGTTGATACCGTTTAAGAAATAAGAGAGTCGTGTTCACATCAAGGTACTATAAATGCCTACATGTAAATTTAGATACAAACTAGTTGTGTCTCAAATAACACGTTTTGAGCAGATACATTTTATTTCACAGGTTTTTTGCCTCCCGTGATTTTGAACACAACATAGTAAGTACCTACTGATTTGAATATTTTATTACACATATTGATGGAATAGGTTATCAAAAAAATTAAATTATCTTTCTTAATGTATTCATGATGTTAACAAAACTAATTATTTAAAATAATTTTTTTAATATTTTTAACGGAAAAAGTACATAATATTGAATTTAAAAAAATGTAAAAATACTGCAATTAAAATATGAGAATTTATTTCATGTATTTTTGCGAACGTTGAAAAATATTGTGTATTACATTTTGCATAACCACTAAGTTAATATTAAATATAAAAAAAATTATGCATCATTCTATGATAATATAAAATGAATGAATTATAATTTTAATGATTTTTAATAGGTATTGACTAGGTATTTTTAGTAACACGGTTTAAACAACAAATATAGGTATCCCTTATAAAGGTACAACCTACAACCTATGTAGTCTATTTTTTTTAGTTATTTTTGGAAGTACCACATATCTAACGAATGGAATATAGGACGCAAGTAGTATTCTCCCGGAATTCCGTTCCAAAAATAAGACTTAAAAAAATACAAAAAAATAGTAGGTAATACGTATATAGTGTAATCATGGCTAATCGAACAATAATTATTAATATGCATTGTATCAAATATGTATAGTTGTATTTTTTAAATTCTGGTGCCATTTTTTTTACCCCAAAAATATTAACAGTAAAGGTATTTTGTATTTTATGAAAGCACTCAATTCTTTATGTAGGTAAGTAGGCTACAAATGTATATGCTAGCTTACACAATTACAACTGTAACCTACAAAAATAGCTTGTAGGATGTTTAACACAAAACTACTTCTTATTACTTATAATTATCATTTTGACTACTTGTTCAATTAATGGATATTAAAACCTTCCTTAAACCTATCTGATTCACAATATCTTTGATCTTCGTTGCAGTGTATGCGTTTATGACTTTGATACATTAATTACTCATACATCTTAAATTTGTAATGGATTCAATTTTGAAATTTGTTACGTAAGAACATTGTTCTTAACGAATTTGCAACACATTTGTATGTAAACAGCTGTACTTGGACAGAACTTACAATATATTTTACTAAATTTAATTCTCAACTTGTGAACAATTTACATTCACCGACAATACGTACACAGAAAACTTTTTGATAATCAATTAATTTAAGGACCTTTTGTTACCTATCCAATTTATGCGGAATTGTGAAACACATAATATGTCCTTAAACAGTAATCATTATGTAGGTACAATGTACATTTATCATATTTATTGGGTTTGAACTTTGAAGTAAAATAATGGGTTTACTTTTCAGGAAAAAAAATATATTATTAACTGGAAATATAATATACATATAACTCATAATATAATAGTCATATTGAGATTAAAGTAAATATTATAATACTAAAAAGAATGGTGTGGTGAGGTGGTTGGCCGCAGTCACCAATGTGTGCTGCAGTCAAGCATCGTCCGGCGTCACTAGCCCCTCAGATGGGTAACCACCCGGATTTCTAGTGAAGAATCATCGCCCCACATTCACTTGTTTCTCAACTGACCATAGCGGCGCCAGACATTTTATCTTGGGGGGTATTAGTGGCCTCAAAATTTGGTAGGGCTAAAAAAAGTCCCAATCCGTGGTATTTTTCCCATTCATAGGCTCAGTACAGGGTAGGAAGCTTACACACTATTTATTGTAAAGATTGTGTTTCATATACTAAGTTTTCATATAATTATTAGTTTTGATTTTAATTGATGATAAATATCATATATGTATATTGTTTAATATTTACACACTTAAACGTTAGATATAATTTTCAAACTTACATTAAAAATGTGTACTTAATAATAAATTTAAAAAATGTTTTTTCTTTTGTAGTTAGGCGGTTAGGGGGCCAAGGGGTGGCCAAGACAAATTTAGAGGGGGCCTTGGCCCACCTACCCCCCCCCCCTCACCACCATCTTACATGCTAATAGACATACATTTTAACCAATGCTAAAGTTCAATAAAAAAAATAAAATAAAAGTAATATTAATATGTTATTATATACTTGTCTCTGACGTATACACTGTGTGATGTTTAGTGGATTTCCATATCAAAATCGTTGGCCAAAGAGGTGATTACGTATAATGCTTTACTATTTTTGTTATCTCAGTTATCTTATTCTTTTGAACATTTTATTTTCAAACCCCATATTATTCATTATACGTGGATTACCGTTAACCACATCTAAACCTCGAGTAAATTTTAACGGCTATACGATGCGATATCCAACTGCCCAAAAATAATGATACTATCAATCATGTTTAAATTGTATTCTATGTGATTTTACATTTCTACCAGAATACACATAACAGTTTATGAGTTTATCTAATACGTGTAAGTCTTCACTTTTTTTGGGTCATGTCAAAAATGTTCAAGTATGTTCATTTTGAGTTTTCCGACCGTTAAAGAAAATTATTAATAATATGTATATGACTGCAGTGGGGTCGATAACAATAGTTATATACATATTCCGAGTATGCTCATAAATGAGTTGGTTATTAGGGGTTATGTGGCTATTTCTATATATTTGTTATGTATAAACGTATTCACCATCAACAAATATTTGAGAACACTCTTTGCATTTGGTTGGCCGTCTAAAATCAACCCAACGTTTGACACGGACATAAGGGCATGTCCAGGAATTATTATTATAACTATACAATATATATAATGGATATGGCTATATCATTAGGTATAAAATACACATTGAACGTGGTCTAGTGTGAATAATTTTTAAGTCAACTTATATCGGTTGCCACTATGGTTCGAAACTGTCAACTACTTCAATACGATCATTCATCAAATTATCAGTTTAATGAAGTATTATAAATAGCTAGAATTAATCTAAATACCTTGAAAATATCATTGTGCATAAAAATAATAATTTACATAAAAGCAAATTGTTGCAGGTGTCAACGAGCAATATATTTTGAATTACAACAAAAAGCGAAAATCGTTTGATGAAAAAACATTTTTCGTTTAAGTATCCAATTTTGCAATTATTTCACTGTATTACTCACTATATTATATGTTATATTTTTACGCTAATATAGTGACGTTATTATTTAAAAATCGTTTATGATAAAAAACAAATTATAAAATAAAATGTAAATACATTTGAAAGCGAAAAGTGAAAAGAAATAACAATAATGTTGACTTTTTCATTTTCTGTTTTTAAGCCACGTAGGTATTCATTTTAATTTAATTTGCCAGTGAAAATAGTAGTCCCTCGTCATAATATTGAAATTATTACGAAACAGAATACAAGGTTATACATTTAAAACACTAGAGAAAACCTTTAGAAAAATGTGTGTAAAAATGATTTACAAGAACATAAGAATATAACGTAATGTACAGTTAAACAATCAGAAATAAAAATTGTACACTGTAATAATGTACACAGAAAATTAATATTTTTATTTAAAAATTACATTTGTAATTACATACAAACAACTACATACAACTAATGGACTTTAAAACGATTTGACTATGAAACATCACGACTTGATATCTTTGAATTTTTTTACGACTTAATAATAACTAATTACGACAAGCACAGTAATATGTCAAATAATATGTGTGTTGTTCGGATATACTATAAAATGATGACATAAATAATGAATAATAATAACGTATAGAAAAAAATAATGACAAACTATTTATATTTTTTGAAAACTCATTGACCTGGATATTTTAGTTATTACTGGTGATTAGAATTACATCTACACGAGGAGAGATATGGTTAGTAAAATCATGACATCATTTGAGCTGAAAAAGCTATTTAAGTCTTAAAAATAATATTTTAAAAACAGTTGGCTAATTGATCGGTACAAACAAAAATGTATAAAACCATCCGAAATCAAAATTAAACTACAACAAAAATTATGATAATATTAAAATGAATTTATTTTAAAATCCCGTTCCATGTACAATCGCGTAGGTAGATATTCAAAAAAACCACAGGTGAGCGTTCGATAAAATAAAAACACTTTTTCTACCATTTTAAGGGAGCTGAGTCAAAACATAATTTAATTGTAGGGTCGTGATGTCTTATTGACGTATAAATAATTGTATTTATGCATTGTCGAAATTCAGAAACCATGCCGTTTTGAAGTTTTAAATTAATAATAATGTTCGTCATAAGTACTCAATTTCAACAAAATGTCACTTATAGTGCTTCATTTTAATTGAACACCTGCAATATAAAATATGCAAATTTCGAAGCATAAACATATGCAAATATGACGCTTATACCTATAGACAATTTAACCGACTTCGACCTGACGGTGCTCGATTGACGGTGACATTTATATACTCTGACGTCACACACACAGTTTAGCATAATGGTCGGTTCATTCGTACAATATACACGCAAATACACAATCCACTGATAAATTTGATTTCATACAATATTATTACTACGCTATTAAAATAATAATAATAATCATATTATGCGGTATCGTCTATATGACCGTTAACGAGTTTATCGTATAATATGTGTTTTAAAGGAATAATAATAACATGCATTCAGACTTTACGCTGCACGAACGTTGTAACGCATTATAATAATATTATTATTTACTACCTGAGACGGTACCAACCGTATTACAGTAATAACGCGCTTCTACTCTACCTAATAATATTAAACACGAGAGCGTAATAATCGTAAAACAAAACATAAGTAGATATACCCTATATTATATTCGTTTGGGTGGTAATCAAACCAGTTATACATTATTATAATACATAGGCACCTGCTGTATTTTAAACAAAGAGTCATTCATAAACAAAATACACACGCATACGTACATACTTTCGGTAATCCTTTTTCTCTTATTCCAGCAGCGTTACACAATATGTTCACGATATTTTCTTTTTCCGTCCGAATAGGTAGGTTAGGTTAAGGTATCATATAGCTACGTATTCGTTCTTTTTACACGACGTCTCCTCTTGGCCCATGAATAATACATGATATACATTATACTTACAATTTTTGTAATCCCGAAAAGAGGAAGCTTCGCGCCCAGTGACGCTGACGGTTTCGGTAATATATCGCGGTGTAATGTAAAGACAATTATAAAAGTATCATATATACTTGGATGTGTGCTAATCTGATCGTTTTTTACAAGTCATGTTGATGCTGCCCGAACCAATCGAATGTCCTAAGTTTGGGTATACTCTGACAGTCTGTTAATTGTACAGATTATAAAATTAATGCAATAACTCATAGTTGGATTTTAAGCGGTATTTGATTGAAAATCGATAGAACGCTAAATTCAAAAACTTGTTCTACAGTGGTTTTGTTCATAAAAACATAACTATAATAGACCAAGATGCCTCTTCAAACTTATTTATTCTACGGATCAAAAACATTTTAATAGATCATAAACTATTAAGAACACAGAAAGTTAATATTTTAATATTTAATCATACATAATAATTAATAATACTATAAAATATTATTATAAACACATCAACTATATCACAACAAATGCAATAATAATTAGAAAACAGAAATAAAGTGTTTTACATTTTGAATAAAATAATTAAACTATACAAAACTCCGTCATTGTTACTATTTTTCTTCTTTCATGACACAGTTCTCCTGGCAAATACTCGCGATGTCCCTCGGAGCCACTATGTAGGGTTCGAATACCTCTGTTAAATAGTTGACTATGATATAGTTGACACAGCGATGAACATAAACAACAATCGATCGTATCATCGTATTCCATCCGAAATAATATGATGTGGGTTCGATAATCACGAGTACGTAAAACGTATAGATAATATTAGGTGATAACATGAGTAGGTTGTAAGTTTAAAACTCATTCTAATAATTACCAACGACGTATTCAGAAAAATAACTATAAGTAATTTATTATATTGGAAATGGAAAACATTAATAATAAATACATAATAAAGAACTAAGATTAGCTTTTCAATGAAACATATGTGGTTTAGACTTTATCTTTCAGGCTGCGTGACATTATTTTACTGCATGTAGGTAAAACATTTAAACATAATATATAATATGTACAGCTTAAAACAAAAAAAAAGACGAAAAGGAAATATCACTCAAAACGCTCCGTTGTATAATATACAAATTAATGATTTTTTTCTTTAAAACAAACGCACTATCCGGAATAAACGCACAGTGACTGAACACGCCGACATTTGGTGGTTCATGAAAGGTGAAAACCGGTTTGAAAGTCCCTAACCATCTCTACAGATTATTATATTATTCGTGGATTATGTTTAAATTTGTACCGGCGCTGTAGAATTTTTCGAAAAACACTAGTTGTCCTATGTATGATTGTATAGATTGTACATCATTGTGTGATGCTCATACTATAGGTGTCTAATAAAAGAATTGGTATTTATGTAAAATATGACACTTCTAGGCTCCATTGGATAAGTCAGTGCTCTGAAATTTTTGATATTCAATCAAACAATAAAGTTAATATAGTTCAACATATTATTTATTGTTCAGCAAATATTATTTATATATGTATTACGTTCGACATTCACGTGAAACACACTGTAATGGGTATTATAATGTATATCTAAATATCAAAAGATTGGTGGAGCGTAGGTCTTGACTATATAACTTTCTGAAGCATACGTTCTGATTTATACAATCTGTCAACTTCGTTTGCTTTTATTTATGTTTAGCTACATTTGTATGCCTATTCAAATATTTGCATATCTTGAAAGTTATTAGTTATTACAATATTTTAGCACCAGGTATCGCCCGATTGCTGCCCAAAGTAACCTTTTTACCTTTTCACCTATCCCAATTGCGGCCCATACACATTAGGTAGGAAACTAACTATACAGTGGTTATCAAAACTAAATAAATATCATGATTGCGTTCGATAAATATTTTTATATTAATATATAACTATTGTATTCGCGATTCCCACGATCACCAATATTCGGCGTGGTAATTTCCAGTCCATTAAAGATAAAAAAAATTAGATAAAATGTAAGACTAAATATATATTATTCACAGTCTTGCAAGAAATAATTGTATATTTATTCATATATTTATGATAATAATCATAAACGAGACATTGTATTTGAGTTACATATACAAATATGTCTAATACAAAATGCTTAATTTTATTAATTTTAAGCTATTTTGTGAACCAATGTGTGTTTGGACGGGCCGCAATCGGGATACTTATATTTGGGATAAAAATACGACTACCTGTATTCGTGCCGCAATCAGCAACTCCGTTAGCACCAACCTAACCTAAACTTCTTACAAAAAATCTAGGGAAACAATACAGTGTTAAAAGGAAAATGTAGTTAATTAGCTGTTAGTGGCCCAAATCATAATTTTATAATTTTTATTGTAACTTAAATAAATTATAATTAGTCATTATTTATTTAGTTTATTATAGAAAATAACTCCACCATGCAGTATTGCATATGATGGCTGTAGTTATTTAACAAACATTGTTGAAAACCCTCAACAAGGAAAAAAAATGACACAAAAGGTTCAATAGCACCTATACTTTTAAGCTATAATGTGTTTTGTCTTATAATGTGGCACAATGATAATAAAATGTGGTGGGTACCTCCTCGTTTTGTATAAACTGGTTACACGAATGATTATTCAAATCTAGATCTTGGTAGACGAGAGAAACACACACATATACATACAAACATTAGAAATAATAATATTATACACTGGAGGGTAAATGGCGTGACAATATACCTCGTCTACTTACATGACAGTGTTTGATGTGGAGGGAGAAATCAATAAAATCGGCCTGAACAACGACGGCTGTTTTATATGAGGACTTTTATTGCGTATGCGCGTCACAAAAAACAGAGACTTCAAAAAATCAAAGGATGGTCTGTTCGCCCGGAAGTATAATAAGACCGTATAGATACCTGAGATTGTATATGTGTGCGTGTGTTCTTCATAACAATGTGTAGTTATCCAAAATATTGTCGAGTATGTTTAATCTGAAACTACTGCATTAGGTATTAATTAAATCAGTTCATAGACTTCATCACAGCGACAGCAAATTCAAAAACTGATACAGATTCAAAAGGTAGATAGAGCCATACAAGTGCTCATAAGTTCTGACAAAATAAGAAAAATTACCACCCTGCATTCCATAAAAATATTTAAATATATTATTCACGCGACTGTCTTTAAGAACCTGTTGTGGCTACACAACATTTCTACAATAAATACATTTTAAGGTTCAATCAATTTCTTATTTTGTTACCTAGTTCATGATATCTATAAAAATTTCAATATACAGATATCGATTATTAATCTCATGGCCTTTTACAATAGAATTTTATGGATGATAAAAGACGTATAAAAGGTGCAGTGTGAAAACAATTGTTGGAAACTCAAATGCTTTTACTTTTCACCAGTTCATCAAAATTTCAATACCTGCTTTTAGTTAATGATACATTTCACACAACTAAAAGTATAGTACCTATTGTACCACAGAAATGGATTCCACGTGGAATGTTTAAAATTCTATAAACGTCACATCAAAAACAAATACGGTATTGCTTTTTATTCCAAGTCTACAATATATTGAGTGATGTCTATGTATCGGGCATGTGTTATACCTCTGACTCATGAAAAGCGGTGTAGACGGGTCCCCTGTTCATATGTTATAATATTATCTTCGCATATGTGTGTATAGATCTCCACGCATGCATCACCACCCCTCCCCCCTCACCATCAGGACGATTTTAATCAAACTCGTATATCTTGATCCCTTCCCGTTCCACGGTTTTCAATAGACAGAAGCACATTAATCCCCAGACCCTCGAGCAAGACGCGATCGAAACAGCCACCCCGGGGGACAGGTGGTTTCGTATGTTCGTATAGTATTACTGCCGAAATGTGGGGTTGTGGTGCGACGCGCGACGAGTCCAGATAAGTGCATGACGTGCCTATAATGTAAGCCTATAAAATATATTTATAGCAACATCACCATCGCCAAACGACCATAAACATAATACATTGTATTCTGTACAAATAAATGTGTTTCTAAACGTCTACATAATATTGGTTCCCACGGTCGGTATTAAGGGTGTATTGGTTTTAACAATAAACAAATATTAAATGCCGATAAAATATGTTGTGCATGTTATAATAGATACATAAATTCAAAATATTATAAAAATATAGCCATATTAATGTGATAGAGAAATGTTGTCTATTTATTTTTCAATATTTATCAACCTTATTTCAAATTATTAAAGTGAATATATACGTACTTAAGTACTTTACTTTATAGAATGCAGGAAAACTTCATTATATATAGATTTAGTAAAGTATTAAATATCAGAAACTAATAAGGTTTGTTTTTGATTAGGAATGACCCCTTGCCATCAGAAATTGTTTTCCTTAGAAAAACTCAGTAGGTAGTAATAAAAAGAGAGGAAAAA
Source organism: Myzus persicae (assembly GCF_001856785.1). Classification (NCBI taxonomy): domain Eukaryota; kingdom Metazoa; phylum Arthropoda; class Insecta; order Hemiptera; family Aphididae; genus Myzus; species Myzus persicae. The sequence goes on from NW_019103592.1 coordinate 30,095, forward strand.
ATATGTAAATGTTCTTATAGTATTGTAGGTATTGAGTATACCTTGTCATAGAAGAGTCATTGTTATTATGTAGACATGTGTTAAATTGGATTTCAATGATAAATCGTTGAATAATATAAAAAATTATTTTGAGCGAAGACGGTTTGTAACCATACAAGTATTATAACTAAGTGCATTTTATAGTACTGCTAAAGTAGTTTATATTAATAGTAGTCATACGATAACAAGAATTATTTTTTTGCCAAAAAAATTAGGTAATTTTAAAATGTTATAGTGTATGTAAAATATACTAATATACTAATACACCTTAAAAATGTCTAGTACCAACGAATGAATAATATTTTTAAATTATATCAATAAAATAACTAACATAGTTTGAATATATAATTCCGTCCAAATTATAACGTAACTCTTTTAAAAAAAAAATAGTGCATTTTTTTGATATTGATGAATTTCATAGAAAAATCTAAGAATTAAGCACATAAAGAATTTATATTTTGACCCGTGTTTTTTTCTTATTTTTTAAATGATATATGAATAACTTATGATTAACCTTGTATTCAAACAAAAAAATGTTCTTATCGACATTCATAAAAAAATAAAACTAGAAAATAGAAAATCAAAAATGAATATGTTTTTACAAACTTAAAACTATTTCGGATGGGTTCGGAAAAAATATTTTTTTAATAAATAAAAAATTACAAAAAAAGTATTTCAAATAAAATTCTAATACGAAAAAATTATTACATTTTTATTTGAATACTATGTAAGGTATAAGGTGGTAGGTATGAATAGGACGTCGTACGCATAATGTATTATATTTTATTCTAAAGGTACAGACACGAGAAAACGGTTGTATTCGATTCCGTTTATCCGAAAACCTGAATTTAAAATATTTAAATTAATTATACAAAGTTATATAGGCCCAACGACACACGTGTTCAGAATAAAAACTATGGTCTAAACTCTCAAGGACACCATGTATACCGCTGGCATATTCATACAAGTCGTTTTGTGAGAGATCGGTTCTACGACCTGTGCCCTATGACGTCACCAGCCGCGGTCTCATAGCGGTGCATAATATTATAATCTATACAGTCTTTATACATTTAAAAATCTATTTAGTATATTTATAATCAATTGTTCTGACTTCTGACCTTATAATGTTAATATGCATGGAACTATATTTTACACGCGTATTCACTTTTAACATCGTTAAATGGTTGATTATATAATATACAATATTTATATCATACGAATAATGTTACCAGTTTTTTCGCTCAGACGGACTTTTCCTGTGCTCGTAGTAGCACAATTAGAGAGCAAAACGGAATGGGTGAGGAGGAAGAGTGTGTAATTCTACGGTAAATTGTGAGTTTAACCTTACTCACGATAAACAAATTTTTTTAGTTCATTAATAATTGGATATTTTTAGTAGGTAACTATGAAAAAATATGTTCTCAGTTTTTTTATGTGGAAATTAACAATAACTGTCAGATTTGATTACACTAGGCATAAAGTTATTGTTAATATGTAATAGTAACTGAGTTATTCCATTAATCCATTTTATTAAATGACGTACAAAATGTGCAAATAGTATTCATCGAATTGCTCATGAATATTTTTTTTGTTTCGTATTCAAAATACAGTATTGGATAATTGGATGGCCGGATTGTTGAAAATACATTTTATTGAATGCATAGTTGTTAATTTCTAATCAAAATAAGCACGTCTCATAACAGTATAACACCATATACAAAATAAAACGTATTCATTTTTATATGTTTTTAATATTTTTAAATATTTACATATTTATAGACATGTTGGGGTTAATACGTTCAATCTGTCATAAATCGTAATATGGCACGTTGTAATAAATTATATAATATGGGTAACGGTTTTTGACGTGACCATATTGAGGTTAATACATTAAAATATTTTAGTAGCTTAGTAACTTGTTTTTCTTGCTCATTCTTCTATTTTTTATAATTCATGGCCTGATGATAATTATTGAAACAAATTTGCATTGTAAACCGTCGGTATGTCTTGAGCGTTATCGCTACGCCGCTGAGTGTAAAAAAGGTAACATCCGGTGACCTTTCTTATCTTATCTTTATCAAAATTATGACTAAATAAATAATAGAATATTGTATTTTTCATTATATACTTTTTAATTAAGATAAAAATGTATTTAATGAATATGAATTTAAAAAAAAAACAAAATCTCAGACAAATGTTTTAAGATGGTTTTAAACGGATCTTATTAATTAATAATCTTCGTCTCTTCATATTGTGGCTTAAATCATAGCTGATTTGTATTGATTCATATCGATCTAATTTATTATTGATCACTAAACATATTAAACGAAATCGTAAAATGGTGGTGTACTGGTGTGTCATTGCATTCCTAATAAATACTGCATTATTTTATTTCAATACAAGATTACATGCAACCGTCCAAAAAACAAGTTAAATATACTGAATTAATAATTTAACAACATATTATTATCAAAAACACTATAAAGCAATAAGGACAGTAAATATTTTTTTTTAATATTATTTATTTATTAGTTAATTAGTTATAATTAATCTGGAAATGTCAACAAAATTACAATTGGCGATTTTTCATAATACAGAAAAAACAGCAGTTTTGATTCATAGCTATACACATCCTTAGAAAATAATAGTCATAGTTCATTAAATAAGATAATATAGACGATGCAAGAAACGATGAAAGAGACCTGGGTAAATAGTAATTATAATATTATATTATGATGTTGACAATAGGTATTATAGGAGGCAAATGGACGTCATGCGTTCCCACGTATACCTATCAGGACAATCACATACCCAAAGTTGGGGTTCAGAGGTCTTTTATATGTTTATGCACTAGGCATAGGCATTATAGCCCCTTCTCCGCCGCTCACGGTCTATTCGTAGGTATGTAATTAAATCGTTAGAATACGTCATGATAAATGTCTTCAGAAAAACGTTTTCACAAATATTTTCAGTCACGTACAATTCTGCGAAAACTTTTACTCCTTATTTTAAAAGTTTCCTGTACTGCTACACAACCTCCATGGCATTATGTAGGTAGTTAGTAAACAGTTAGGTAAATAATAATATATATGGTTATGAATATATATTTTTTATATTATTAGCTTCTAATCCAACAAAAGCTATTACAGCTCAAAAATGTATTGAATATTTAGTGAATAAAACTTTAATTTGAAAAAATTAAATGTCTTTTAAAATTTAATTAAACCGTTTCCGTGGAGTTATATTACTTTTACTACAGGTGGAAAATAAATACAATTTACATACACCCAAACATTCAAAACAGCAGTAAGCAATAATTAAGATAAGATAATTAGGATAAGCGGACACACCAGACATTGGAGATTATGTAAATAGTACAGATGCAATGTAGTATATCGAAATCTACGGCATACGTACACTGATTCACCGTATTTTTCGGGTAGATAACCAAATGTTGCAATTAAACACTAAGGTGGGTATAACGCAGTACGACATGACCATGGACGAGGATCGCAGTACCGACGACAAAAAATAAAACATTTCATCTTATTAAAGGTGTTTTATAAAAATATTATTACAACCGCATTTCGGTAAGCCAATCAGCAAATGTATTTTACATTATAGGATGAGTTTTGAACCCTCTTTAAGAAGAGTACCTTTATACCTATATAGGAATAAAACACAGGGTGATTCATTTAACGTAAGAAAATCATTATTTCGGAAAACACTTACGTTATTGATAATACTTTTTTTTAGAACAAATCTTTACAAAACAAAATTTTCGGAAAAAAAAATTTTAGTTATAATTTATAAGTTTTTACTTGTTACTCTTTTTAATGCCAACATACATTTTTAGTTTAATATTCCGAAGCAGAATATTAAACGGAGTATTTAGATCCATGAAAATTAAATTTTGGACAAGTCGTTTATTAGTCATAGATAATACTTAAAGTTAAGATGAGCGAAATAGTCAACAAACATTTAGCAGTATAAGAATGTACCACTTCATTCCGTTAGTCAAAACTTAAAAGTTAAAATACATATTATACTTATAAACTAGGTCCACCCAAAATTGGTTATACATCGAAGTGCTTCAATAAATATTTCTATTTGAAATAATGTATTAAAATTGCACGTTGTCTTCTTAAAGAAAATTAATGACTATAAAAAATATTTAAAAAATAATAACTTTTTTGAAAAATATGGTGTTTTTAAACTACTTAAAATTATGTATTTACAAATAAAATTAAAAAAAAACGATAATAGTTTATGTAATGATTGTCTTACGTTAAATGTATCACCCGGTATTGAATTTTATATGTATATGCCATATCGTCTATAGATCAATACCACCCAAGCGACAGGCCGGTGATCACCTATTTATGTATATTATTATTTATTTTAGAGCTACAAACACTACAACTTGTTGTTCAAACACACACATTAACGTGGTAATAGTATACAATGCGTTCACACGCAGTGCTTATAAGATACATGACGCGGGATCTCAAGAGCACTTCTGAATTTTCTTGAGGGTGGATGGATCGTGCACACACATATAGGTACCTGCGTATTTGTATAAAATAGTTATCTACTGCATGGCCCGAAAAAATGACTCAAATTATTATTAATATTATATGTACATACAAATTTTAGTCTAAAATATATGAGAGCAACTAGTTGATGGAAATCGATAATAATATATTTGAGACAAAATTTCGGGTTACATATTAAAATCTTCTCACTTCAAAGGGATAAGATTTTTTTTCACCGTTTTTATAGTTTATATCAATGGAAGAAAGATTATGTAAAATAATTTGTGCGAATGGTAGGTATGTGAATGAAAAATTAGATTAAAAAATATTACTATAAAAAGTTTCAGATCATTAGTAGGTATATGTTATAACTTATAGCCAATATGGTTAAAGCTGATATTTAACATTAAAAAAGGACTGACTTATTACCTCTATTTAATTTTTATGACAATTATTCTTTCAGTTTTTAAATACACATTCCTAAATAGTATATACATACAATACCATTCAAGTACTTTAATTATTAGTTGAAAACCTACACTCTGCAACTAAGTACACTGGTGGGTAGCTGCCAATGTCGTTAATTTTTTTTAATGTTGATTGTTGATTGACACTTATTCGCATTAAGTGTGTACATTCAAGTATTGTTATATAGTTAAGGTCAATATTTTAAGAATATGAATAACTTTACTGAATATTTTACTGTTGTTGAATTTGATCTTATATACTCAAAATTTAAATTTAGGAATTATTTTGATAGTGCAGTTTTAATAAATCATTTTAGCTTCGAATACATTATTCGCCACAATTCGGGTGCGCGCCCCAAAAATTGCAACCGAATTCTAGAACTGCACCTTGCGCAATTCGGATGGATTGTGTTATGGCGCATGGCCACAATTATACGGCGTTGGCGAACCGATATTATTCTAGGAACAATGTAGAAAATCAGAGGCCCTGGTATAGCCATAGTACGTGTTTACTAATAAGGTGTCAAAAATTAGTAGAAATCAATAAATGATAAAATGTATTAAGTATTAGTAAATTGACAAAAGAATATCACATCAACGTAAAAGTAATCAACATTAATGTCGAAAAGTCATCATTGACAGTAAAGACAAGTACTTATATAGAGTTTATGAACCAGAGACGCTCCAGGAGACAGCTTTGATGTGATCATTATTTTTGTTAATTAGTACCTGACATTTTATACATTATTGTCTTTTGGAGAGACATTAATTATTCTTATTTGTTACACAGACTGTTTAGTTTCCAAGATTACTAAAACATAAATTTAATACCACGCACTACATAGATGATAGGGATGTAACAAATAACAGTTATAGAAAACGGTTGTTGACGACTGGCGCCGTTACATCGTTAGGAAATATGTTTTGACTACATCTCAAAATTAAAATCTAATAACGTAAAAAAGTAAAAACAAAAGAACAGAAGATGTATCAATAACATATTTTTTAAGATATAATATAATGCACACATATTATATTCCATTGGACCTACATATGTTCACCGTTTGCGCATATATTTTGAAACATAAGTAAATCATTGTTCATACCATGCTTGCACACATTTCAAAAAATTGCCCAAAGTGCGTTTGTATACATTTTAAAAACAGTCATTCTGAAAATCTTTTTAGTAATTTTACTGGTCTATGTTTTTATAGATGTGATCCCCGCACAAATCTGCAGGTGGGTCTCTGTAGTCTATACACAACATTCTAAAAACTCCCGCTGTGCGTTCACATAAATTATCATAAAAAAGGACGCAATGTATCTGTAAATATACATTTTTTTTAATACAAGTGGTATGCAGCCATTATGGGGACCGAAATATCAAAGACAAGTATAGAAACCGGCAACCTACCCTGAAAAGATTTTTTTGGAATAAATCGATTTTATCTCTGTAGGTTTTTTTTCCTCTCTCGATTAGGGACGGCTGTCAACGATTTATTACTATATTTGCCTATGGTCCACCTGTATGTATACCATATATGAACATTGAAGTATGTACTAACTATTATAACTCCTCTCTGCATTTACAATAATGGCTGGAGGATTTGATTGGAAATGTATTGTGTACGGGGCCGCACAATAAATCGGTCCTGAAAATTTTTATGACCTATTGAATCTGGTTTCATTTGGTCCCATGACACCGTACACGCCTTACTATTATTATTGCGGTGCATAAAACGAATCACACGTCTGAGAGTGGTCAATCTGTAGTGCATACTATGTATGTAAATATACGGTTTTAATAATCATTGATATGTTTTGTTTTCAAAAAACGATTCTGAGGAGAAATTGTCGATCAGCAGTGTTATCATATACTTATTTATTTTAATTCAGTAGTATAGAGAGTGAACTAATCTTTATAGAAAATAAATCATATATATTACATAAAACTATTACTTATATAGTATTACTATCCGCTAGTAGAATATCCGTTATTAGTATGTAGATTGTAGGAACATCAATCCTAGATATGTGTGAATAGGTTTTTGATAAAAATAGCTTAAGATAAATAATTAAAAAAATGAATATTTTTTTGGATTACAATCAAATAACTAATGCCGTGTACTGAAAAATCGTTCTTTTCTCAAAAATATCCAATTACGTCAAAATTTGTTTTTCAAACTTTCCAAAAATGAACAAATTCAATGTGGCTCTATACTAAACTTTTGTAATATACCTTTAACCAAAACTTATGAAATTTTCAATATAAATCAGTTTTATCAACATCTATTGAAAAAAAAGGTAAAGCTCTAGTACACATTATGGCCAATGCAATTTGGACAGACCCCGCCTCTATGAGATGACAAGCACAGTCTATTATTATCATTATGCCTACAGCGTATACGCACGATGAGCCCATCATAACTATATAACGACAAGACCCGTGAGAGGGTTAGCAGTTAAACTGCAGACGTACCAGGCCAACCCCCCCGAGTTACGACCTTCTTCCCGTGCAGCTCATGCAGCCTGTTGATGTGGGGGATGAACAAAAAGGTTAGGATGCTGGGGGTACTGAAAGGCCATGTTTGTACCACACACATTGAAACGTATTATACATGTATATATTTGCTGTACGCACGCACACGTTGTCCGATGAGCACGATGATTAGGGGATGACGAGCAGGGGTGTGTTATAATAATACGCGTATGTTATATTATGTGGAGACGGCGTCGCCGCCGGTTCTTAAAATTTCGTCCCGCCAGTCGGGCGCCTCTCGCCGGTAACACGATTGGGCGACCGCCGAGACCCGAAAACGACACAAAGAAATTCCAAAGGAGTGACGTTTTTAAAAATGTACATCGTATCGCGTTACCTACGATTTATTACACCGGTACGCCATATAACGTATATATATATAATAAACTACCATACATAATGCATATACACACATGCCGTGTGTCGAAATGTAAAAATGTGTTGATATACTGAATTACGTTTTCGTTTTAAAAATATAAATGGGTACTTTATTGTTTTTTGTTAGCCGAATCTAAACAATAATTCACATGTTTATGACGTCAACATCACCATACCCCGCCCCGTGTCAAAGATCTCATTGTTTTTACGTCATCGAGTCGACGACATTTTTCCCCGGATTTAAAATACTTATAAGTTATAGACGTTAAGACATATTTTTTTGCATTTGTACCTTGAGAGAGATAACCTCATACTGCAGGGGCCGTAGTAAAAATACTTTCATTTTTTTTTTTATTTACTCCACGGTTACGTGTACCTACATCTGTCATAGTTTTTCATAACATTTTTTGATTGTTCTCGATTTCAACTGTCCAACTGTGAATGAAAAATTGTGTATATATTAATAACTTATGACTTCTGTGAAGAAATCTTCGACTTAACGTACATTTAAAAAACAATGAATGTTGTATTTTGCAAATATATTCATCAGTCACTGAAATCTTTATTATACATTAGCTTCAATTTCATTTAGGGATTTTAAAAATGAATATTTTGGTATATATTATTATGGTTCTTAAAAAATACAAACATTTCGATTCAAGTTCATCAAAATAAAATTGTTTTTCAATCTATCTAGCTCTAATATGATTTAAATATAACAGTTTCTATTACCTCAATTCATATTGAAAATGACCTTAGTTCTATCGAAGTATAGATTCTAGTTTCTAAATGTGCTATATAAAGTTTCTCGTGAAGTTCGGGTTCCAATATTATCATAGAGATCTAGTTCCTCACCCTGATATTTAAATATGATTTTGCAGAGAAAATGTCTCTGTACTAAGGAATATATTGTAAGCCATCAGACCAATATTGTACAGTAGGTAAGTATTAAATTTTATAAAATAAAATAATCACAAATGCATTTAGTTCCTCGATGTTTATTTAAATACGAGCGTTGTTATTTAAAGAGCCAATAAAGTCATACAACCTAATTTCTGAAATACCAAACCTTCAACTCAAAAACGCCTTCAAGGTCATCCAATTTCGATTATCATTGGTTAAGTATTTATATAATGTACCAATATATCTAAGATGTTATATTATATCCAATGGCCACAGATGCAGTGGATAGTTTGTGAAAAAAAAAGTTATAAAACCTAGAAAAGGATTGTACCTATAATAAATAATTTTAAACACAAATGTTTTAAGAAAAATATAAGTATTTATGTTAAATGCTAAATTTATCTATGTACGAATATAAAATTGTTTTTAAAAACACGAACATTTACCAAAAATATAGAATTAAAAAACTTCAAAATAATTCCCATTTTAAATGCGATCTTATGATATCTTATTAATGGTAAATGTTTGTTTGTATTATATTTTATTTATCCATGTATAAACTATTGGTAAGTAGTAAGTACTCACATAGTCATGAAACGCAGAACCAACAAGTTGATGCTAGCTGCAACGACGGCGAGGCCGAACAAAATGAACACCAAACTAAGTGCCACGTACCCGGGCATTGTCGTCAATGCTTGATCGTTCTGAAACAAACATTTTACGTACGTGTAATAATATAAAGTGTCAATAGTGCCTTATTATACTCGTACTTCACAATTTTGAAGTATAAAATCAAATAAATTAGTTGTAAAAAATAAATGCATACAAAGATAATTGAATTAAATTTTAAATTTTTTTAAGCTTATAAACGTGTTTCAAATGGTAACAGGGATGGGGTATACACTATATGCATACTATACGTCATATATCTGCAGAACACCTGCGAATAGAGTTATTATTTTATTATAAAACGTTACAGGCATTAAAGTATTATGCATTCGATCGAGAAATGTGTATTATGCGTACTGTGCGTATATAGGACTCACGGGACCCTCGATTCAATTCCCTCTGAATATTATCTAGAGCTTAAAAAGTAAAATAATGTGTAATAAAATCATCGATCATCAGTAGATACTAAGCTATAGCGTGCTATAGTATCAAGGGAGAAGCCCCATTTTTTGTTCTATTTAAAACTTATTCAACTGTCGAGATCCTATACACATGCTTTATATGTTTAATATTTAACAAATAGCAATGTGTTTTTTGATACAGAAAACAATTATTGCAACGCATACAACTCTATTAACTCATCTATTGATTCCTACCAATTATATGCTTACAATTTTACTTTAATTTCATACTTTACTTTAAGAGTTGTTTCTTAATATTTAATATGCAATAATCCAGTTGAAGTTTTTGTCGAAATCGGCAGTTTTTCAATTTATTTACTGACGAATATTAGGTTTTTAAATAACCAGTGACCATATTTAAAAATCAAAAGAAGTAGGTTATTAATGTATATACCAATTCTTAATTCCCATTCGTGATCGAATAGTTTTTGGTTTTTCTTTTAGGCACACTCGTTTTTTGAAGAACAAAAACCCGTTATTCAGATCCTACAATTTAATTGATCATAAACTATGCATAATATAATATTTCGAAAAGACGATTAGGCAATATATTAATATACAATACAATATATTTTATTTTAATGTTTAATTTTATTCCAGCTTTGGTAATATACGCTTTTATCGAGAGTATTCGTATATTATTATTTCGTTTAAGCCAGGTTATGAAATCTATCTGATACGTCGGAATACCAATCTATGATTTTTATTTATTATTACGCAATTTCAGTCAATGCGATAATATAATACAGTTTCGCGGCAAATAATATCATTTGTTTGATATTTGACGATTTTATTTTGGTGAATATAACAAAGCACGTGCGGTTATAACATGTGTGATCGATGCAATATTATTATTTCGGCGAGTTGATGAATCAAATGTATAAATATTATTCGCAATATAATTTGTAGGCATGTAGCAATACAATGTAACTATACGATCCTCTGAGCGAGACTATGCTTTTTTGCGGTGCATGTTATAATAATATAAATTACAAACAAGTAATAATATGCCATAATATAAAATATAGTTCCAGAATCAATGCAAACACTCACATGTCACGTCATGCAGGTCCTAATACGGGAAAAAGATCAAATATTATATGCTATCAATGTCTCAACCAAATCCACTGGAGGACGGATGGCACCTCCCTAGGTGTGGCCGCGGTACGAGGCGAGACACGTCCAGCGGCCGAGAACCTCGGTAAAATGATAATAATGATGATAATAATAATAATAATATGATACATCATCGTTCGGCGTCCAGTGAATGGACACGTGCGCGTCTGTATTACTATTTCGTTCGACATTATTATTCGGTCATGTTATTATAGGGCTCACTCTGACCAGGATGGTATAGATACCATAAAACATAATATAATATATACTATGAATGTATATTACGTTCCGTCGTATATTATTATCGTTCCGTGTGGACTTTGAAGTATTTCGCGACGATGGGCTTAAGTGATCGGTCACTGGCATTGGACTTCGCTCCGACGCACAATAAACAGTATACGAATACATGTTATTATATTATTATTATATACCTACCATATACATCATAATGTACAGGACGACATAGTATACACTGACAATTTCCTTTATTTTCATCCCCGTACTACAAGACGCCACTATAGAATATCTAGGTGTGTGTGTGTGTGAAAAAATACCGGTCTAGGTGGTTAATTGGTAAATTTTAATACTTAATATATTAAATTTTATTATACTGCGAGGTTCTCGTCCATCCAGCAGGTCAAGTTGTATTTCCCAATAGCAAAACAGTTGACTTTTTCTGGTCATCGGCCACGTTATTTTCTACGAATTAAACCGATAAAAATGTAAATGATACTATTCACCACAATAATATACACAGTAACAATATTATATTTTTATTATGCACACAAATCGCATGTTTTGTGTAAGTGTTTCACGTATATTTGAGAATAGATAAACCAATATATCAGCACAAAAAAAAAAATCATTAATTTTTATAAATTATTACATTTTATTGTAAAAATGAACTTTATATTTTTAAATAAAATATAAGACAACATACAAATAGAGATGGCCGTTTTAATTTTATAATTTTTAATTTTTATTTAATCTTTAAAATAATGTTTTTTTTGTGCAATGTTTTGATATTATTATTATTTAAAAATAAATGGTCAAACGTGTATTTAAAATAAATATTTGACTGAAAACAAATATTTTCAAAACAATTAAAATAGGAAATTAGCAAAATAACAAAAATACTTATACTAGTTACTACATTGAATGAGAATCGGTTTAAGAATATATCAAAGTTCAACGATTAAGTATCTTGCACCTTGCACCATTCTACCGTTGCTACGTACGTAGACACACTTGCTCATCTCACAAATATTATTTACTGACTACTGAGTATTTTTTTATACAAATATAGGTGTTATTCTGAATAGGTAGATTTAGAGCTACACAAGAGTGTATAATTATTTAAATTACTTTCCTCTTTTAAAATGAAAACTGAATTATTATGACAAAGAGACTATAAATATTGTCAATGACTACCTATTCGAAATACTATCAATATTATATTATACTACTGAGATTTTTAAATAGTTTGTGTGCATATGCAGGTGTTACATAAATTATGTAATTGCACAGTATTATATATTTATATAGAAAAGTATTATTTTTACTTATATTTTTAACAATTAATATAGTAATAAGGTTCTAAGCATTAATATTTGATTACACACATTGGTTATGTTATTTATGTTATCGTTATACTTATATTTTGTTTCTTATTCTGTGCATACTATATTCATAATATTTACCTACCTATCGAACTATATATTTTAAATACTTAACTACTCAAATTTTGGATTTTCTTAGTTATTTCTTATAATATCAACAATAAACATGTATACAATAAATAGATAAGTATTAATAGTATATTACACCGAATACATTTTTTATTTTATGGTCCTCCCGTTGGTAGTATAATCTAACCTAGCCTAACCTCCGGAGACTTAGATCTGGCCTATAACATAGGGTAGGCTTAACTAGGATCCCTCATAAGTTTGGTATGCTGATACAACGTGGGAATATACCATTTTAGAATTTAAGAACCTCACACAAATTACGATCTTAATACATTTATACATCGTGACGGGATACGTTAACGAGAATAGAGAAAGTATTTTTAATTATTCTGAAATTTCAGAAAGGACTGCAGCTACTTTACTACTGCTAATCCTACAAGTTACCTATTTTGTTATTATTTTAATTAACACCATCGACTCGTAAGTATTTCTTCTGTTTATTCCGCAAATTTATTTCAATAAAAGAGTAAGAAAACCCCCCAGTTTTCACGAAATATTAACGAGTCAACCTTGGGATGATTAAAAAGCTTCATTGGTCTAATTAAAAGTTCAGTATGTATCTATATAATATTCATATTTATATTGCCAGCGACACTGAAGATAATTCGCTAATGGAATATAAATACGACCTAACCTTAGATACGGCCTTTTTAAATATTTATTATTTTCGTGACGTTTACTTTTTGTTTTTATGACGGTGTGGCCTTCTTTGGATTTCAATAGAAATTTTGGTAATTTTCAAAAATAAATAAATTACACACAATATACATGAGCATATTGTTTAAGTAATAAACACGGTGGTCCGCATGGCCATTCATTGTCAGAAACGTACATAATATACATCTGCTAAATCTGTGCCTATACGCTATTGTACGGAGTTATACTTGAGCACCGTAACAGTACAATAGCATCCAAGGACGGCTGAATTGTAGAAAAAAAGATAATTCTTAGTAGAGGGTACAACCAAAGGGCTCGGAGTGTCACTGAGTGAATCTGCAGATGTTTTATAATATTATAGTTATTTGTCTTGAACAGATGTTTGAGACATGCATGTAATGAAAAGAACGGAAATCGTTTCTAAGTAGACCCTAAATTTGAATTTATAATATCCATACTAGGTATTGCATATTTATAAAATATTTAATTGTTTGAACCTACTGCGAACAGCAATAAGTAATAATCGACACCATGGACACGGTAATATGTATTATTAGGGGTGAAAGCATAGGGGGCGTGGTCCCTTGTGCAATTTTCTTTTTACTATTGGTGTTATATTTTAAACTTATGTTATTGCAATATGGAGTTATCGCCGAAACCGTGTTGTGCGATTTATACCGTGATATAAAATGCTCCAAGTTTCTACGAGCAATACATTTTTGAAAATTCACAAAAATGTATTAATGATAAATCATTCGTAAAATGTGTCATAAAAATAAGAATTTCAATCACTCATAAAAAATGTATGTTGATTTAGACTTAACTAATTTTTTTAACTCCTATATAATAATAGACTTAGCCACTTAGGCACTTACAACCTAAGACGTACATAATAATGATAATTATTATTAATTAAAAGATGTACAAAATGTATAACATTATTACAGAAATAAGAGCTCCAAGAAAAATACCAATTAAAAATGTAAATCAATTCTTTGAATATTTTATAATGAGATTGTTTTATAAATGTTTAGATAGCGTATTATAACTATCGGGCATTGCAATAGTTATAATTTATTGACTGTATTTCATTATGACGCAGGTTCCACAAAAATAGATTTTTTTTCTTTAAAATATTTTGCAAGTATAATTGGATATAATATTGCTGTTAATTTATTATTTGTAACAATATTTTTAGTTACTTTTATTACAATACTAAAATGAACTCCATTAAACTATAAAATTGAAAAATATTCCTAATTTCTACAGACAATTATTATGAGTTAACAATTAAATATATAACACAATAACTACTATAATAATGCAGAAACATAATCAAATTCAATATGTTAAAATTTTAATTAATAAAACAGTATATTAACTGGAGTCATTGATTTAATTAAATTTATGAACAATAACTTTGTAATTATTATGAAGAATAAGAATAAATTCACATGCCAACATCAAACTACTAAATTTAAATAAATCATCGACTATAAAATACTATACTGAACCTACAAGTGTTAATGAGTAAAATTACAATGTTACATAACATAATATTTCATACGAATTGTAAATGTATACAAAATAATGATGATGTTTGAAGATATTATGAAAAACATTTTAACAATAAATTATGAAGTTAAATATAATAAATTAACATACCATATGATAATGGAAGGATAACACGGCATAATCTAAGCTTATTGCCTAGTAGTTATGCTTTACATTTCGGATACATTTAATCTAAAAATACGAATAAAAAATAAAAGTAATTTGAAAAATATTTTAAATATTTTACTGTTATTCTCTTGAGAGAATCTCTCGACACTCGATCAAAGGAGTACAAAAAAAAGACGTGACCAACGACGGGTTAACCGATTTTAATGATATTTTGTAAATGTCTGTTGTTTGGTTTCACTTTAGAGATGAGATAGTTGATCTCTATAAGTGGCCTATTTAAATTACAAATTCAAGAATTTTTATAGGAGACGGATGTGTTTAGATTTGTTTATCTAAATGGTTTATATTGTTGGCATTAGTTACATATTATATTACTATTATAAATAGAAGAAATATGACATTTACAGTTTTGTTTTAAAATATATTTATTAAAAGTACAAATATTTTCCCCGGGTAACGTCAGGTAGAATAGCTAATATTACAATATAAATATTAAAATTAAAGAATGTAATTATATGTATAATATTCAATAATTTAAAAAAAAATTACAAATGTGAAATTATTTTGTTGCAATTCAAAACAGAAACCAACATAATATTATATTATATCATATTTTATTATTTATCAAATAAATAACGATGAGTAATAATGACAATAAACAATTAACCAAGGCGAATCTTGGTGACATTAGCTTTTATAGTGTACAATATAATATATTATGATTTCTTAAGAAAAAAGTTCATATTGCCAAATGATATACCTTTTTAAACCAAACATTGTGATACATAGTGACCACTGACAATAGAAACGAAAATTGTGACGAATGAACACAATACATATAATATAAGATGCTTCAACGTTTTCAAACCTGGAGCCTGGCACCCTCCGAATATCAAAATGGTCAAATCAACATAATGGCCAACGGGGTGTATTATTTTATCGTCCACCTCCGCGAAACTCGTGGATAGTTTATATTAAATATTTGAATGATTCGTCATACAACTGTATTTTTTTCTTTAATATTAGGTAGTTATTCGCCTGAATCAGAAGACATGCGCATAATATGATAGAAAGTACTGATATTGTATCCTGTACATGATATAATATATAATATTATATTATTGTTAAATTTTTAAAATATTTTTCACGCTATATATTCAATGAACATTTTTCATAATATGTCACTATAAGGTGAAGAAAAAACCAAGTTTTATCTTTAACGAACAATACTTTATAGGTCTTGTAGACTTATCAGACTAACCGTGTCTAGTGGTTTAGTTATCAATAAGGCATGTCATCCGTGCACGTTAGGTAAGCATTTTGTTTGATTTTGTCTCCACGACTGATTTGTTGTTACAATTAACGCTATAGTTGTATATACGTTGCCCACATACCAAATACCAAAATACAAAATAAAATTCTACCCAATGACAATCATAAAGGAACCAACAGCAATACACCATTTCAAGAATAAAAATAAGTAAAAAAAAAGGTCTGGATCGGCCGGGACTATCCAGTCTCGTCTTCCCGCATCCATACGAGTGCAGGTATGAGTGGACTGGTCAGACTTATCTAGTGCGCTAAGCTGTAGCACACCAGACCAGCTGGTTCAATATGTCAGCTCGGGGGGAGGGGGGAAATACGATGTATTACTATAAGTTTATCATTGTAAAAAACTGAGTCGGATTATACCTCCTAATTCGTCTAGAGACTAGGATTATTCTGATTGAGGGAGTGGGGCTAGTTGATAAAAATGCCCACATTCAAAATGACCAAAAAAATATATCCTAATATAAATGTCTATGTACAAAAATGGTCTATAGGAAAAAAATTTGTTATATTGGTGGATAGCAATTTATTAGGTTCTTAATTAAATCTATTTTTTTTTTTTTAGACTACTTTCTATCTTCAAGTAGACTTGATTCAAATTAATAATCATTAGCCATTCGTGGTTTTAAAAATGCTTAGTTCTTTATCATTTAATACTATTATTTTACATTATATGAGATTTCATATCTACATTTGAATTTAATCATTTTGTAGCGTTGATATACAAATATTGTAGATGCATTATTATTGTTTTAATAATGCATATGAGTTTACCGAGTCTATTATAAAACGCTTAGATTCAATAGTTAAAATACACTTCACAGGGAGCCAAAAACGATGAGAAAAACTAGAATATTGGGAAACGTGATAGAAAACGTAATGCCTTACATTATTATTCGATTTGTTAAGACATATTTTATCGCTCATCAACCACAGCACTGTCAGATTATTAAGGACCATGGTGACTGACGATTATTTATCAGCTACGACAGACTGACACATGCCGTTCAACGATCACATGAACACACACATCACTGATGGCAGTGGGGTCTTGTCAACACTTCTAAAAATGTCAAAATTAATCGGAGGTAGGAACAATAACTTTATTATTATCTGGGGTGTCTGTTTTATGAATATCAAACAATCACTGGAGAAGTTCTTTCGATTACGTTTAAACGTGTAATTATTATTTTATTAAAACCATAGTGTTTTTTTTTCATTAAATTTGAATTATTTAAAATGAGCGTTCGTGACTGTGTTCACATCTTGAACAGTATCAAACTGATGTTATTACCTATTGCAAAACTATATTTGACCTAAATATGCACCGCCATATACGGAATACGTTTTTATATTTTATTCCGATTGTTGGATTTGTGAGAACGTCGCAATAAAACAGTTGGGTGCAAAATGCGAACGCCGATAGCTTGCAACTGCCCAATAAGTAATAACATTTAAGTATAAATAATAATTGAAAACCATATTTTTGATTGTTCTGAAAATGTTTTTATTAATATTTTGTGCTCGATGGATTTATCAAATAGAAATATATATAATATTTTATATGATGTGTCGAGGCGTGTTGAGTTACGGGCTATGGGGTTGGAACTTAGTTGTATGCAAGGTGAAGTGGTGAAGTAGAGGCATTGGTCCGCAATAAAAATATACGACTTTATCAACATAAACAACCTGCCCCGAGTTAAGGGTGAAATTCTATAATACTACTACTAATAATAATAAATAAATAAACTGTAACAAAATATAATATCCAAGGAAGGAAAAAATGAAAAAACCTAACCCCCGAGATTCATACAAAAAAAACTGATTTTCGTGAACGGAATACATATTAATTCATTATAGGTGGGTATGACATGTATGACCTTAGTAGGTATCAAATATAACTATTTTCAAACTACAAAGGTATCGTTGAAACCTGGAAATATATTCAATAGCAAAATATAGAATAATATTATATGCATTGATTTAGACACATATGTATATTATAACATGTGATGATGTAGGATAAAAAAAACTCGTTTTGGGAAAATCATATAAATGTACATTATATGACCAATAAATCAATACTACAGCTGCAATTTGTATACGTGTATGGTCCTAAAATAACTGCGATACGACATCATAGTGACAAATTCAAATATCAATAATTAGGTTTAAATATTTTATTCAATCCATACTTTTGAGTTATTTTTAGAATAATATTTATTAAGTAAAAAAAAAATGGAATTTAATTTCAGACTATGAAAACAGTAAATATTTGACCAGAAATTATTTTTTTTTTAATTTTAATAATCAACCATTTAAGGAATTATATTCGACTTATTATCCTCTACATATCAATATAAATGTGCATAGAGGAACCAAAACTTAAAGGCACCACAAAATAAACGTGAGTGAAGTACAAGTCGGGTGCTAATAATTCAAATCGTATAACTCCATGCTTTTAATAATATGGAATCTTACACTGAAGACCGTCTAGTAATCGTTATCAGCTATGTTAAGGGTGGTACTCAATGAGATCACTCTCCCCTTCCCATATTCACTGTAAAAAAGTGAAGCCATTACATTTCCACCCTAAAGTTCACTTGGAATAAAAAATTTATATACCAACTTTTATATTACGTTACAAATTAAAACAACTAAACTAACATTTTTGTTCTTTGTCTCGTTAACGTGTTGACTTTGAAGATATTGACCTAAAAAAACAACATGAAAACTTCGTCAAACCGCAAAACCTCGATGAATTGTCAGCACTAGAGGGACACAGCAGTAGTTGATCATGCAGGGAGAGGGGATAATATACACTTTAGTACCGAATTGGCTCTCGTTAATTTTTATTTTTGTTTAGTAAGAAATTGTATTATTCATTATCATTTTTGTATCATGATATAAATGAGAAAAATAATTACCTAATAAATGTATAATAAGACCACCTATAAAATAATTCTAAATCTACCCCTTGGACTCTGTTTGGGCTAGATTAAATCTTCTAGAAAGCCGAGGACAAACACTCAGCCTTGAGTATACATACAAATACAAAAATGAAAAAATACAGTCATACAGTTAATTTGAATATTTTAAAATTTGATTACCCTACACAACTTGAATCAACTATATTGTTATTTGTTAATACATTATGTGACTGTATTAAAATTAAAGAAAAACATTCAAGTCTAAAACTTTGCTCAAAATTAAAATATATTAACATTAAAAATATTTTCCAATTTACTGTCTACATGACTACAAATATGAAATAAATTATTTTGTAATTACAAATAATACACATTTATCAATAACAATAATCTTTAATTAATTATATTCAGGTCTTTGTAAGCATTTCAAATAATTTGTTTAATACTAATAAGTTGGTAAAATTGTTGTTCAATAAACAAAAAATTTGAGATGTGTTATTTCTGGTTGACGATATCATATTCCTTACATCCTAAGAACCTCTGTTACGTGTCCCTTCCCTTCAAGTCGGGCCATAAGCAATAACGGTGACAAGAACTTTGGCGGCGTTAGCGTCCACAGTCTCGTTTTACTCCCATATCAAAAGTTCTTCGACCGCCCTCAACCCCGAACATGGGGCGCACGCACCCTCACGCATGTACACGCGCCGGCGCACGCACGCTCTCAGAGAGCGCGACTGTACACGACTTGATATTGTGATGTTATTATTATTCTCGCTTAACGGTTTCATCCGTCGTTATTGCTGCTGATCTGTTATTTCGAAACTATGTATGTCGCGCGAAGGTCCCGTAACACGATTGTTATAATTTATTAATATTTTTGAATAATATTGTATAACATACGTATACATAATGATTATTATTGTAATTGCAATTATTATTATTGTTATTGTAATTACCTATTAATAATATTAATAATATTATTATCATCATCATCATCGGACGGTTTCCGCATCGACGATCCCGGACGACGGTGCTTAAATGATTCGTATTGTTTTTGTCGGAATTGTCAACTTCCGATTGTCTTGTTTATCGCATCCCATCGTAATGTTCAACCGGCTCTTCGTAGTTCGTATATCATTATTCCCTCAACATGACAACATTATTGGAAGGCCCGTTATTGAACCGAATTACTATCATGGACATCACCTGTTCCGATTTGTAATATATATGTAACCACCATCATATCGAAAACGGTCTCTGCGGTAAACATGCCGCTGAGATCCCTGTTGTTGTAAGTACCCACGTGTGTCCCTACCTAATACTCATTATCGTCCCGCGATAATCGCGAGATGTCATAATTATTATTAACTGCTGTTAATAAGCTTGTAAATTAAAATTACTGTACGAAAACCCAAAGAGTTTTCTATATAAATATTAGCGAATAATCGTTTTCGTTTTTTGTTTTTAGATCTACGAGCAGCCGAAGGATCGAAATGATGACGTCCGTGATCATGTTCCCACTTGGAATCGATCACATTTGCCGTCGCTCAGGTATAAAAATTGTTTTGATTATAATTATATGAATTAAATATACCTATAAATAAATTAAGTTAAGTTAAATATACCTATTAATAACAATTCAGTTATCCTTGGCTCCCACACGAGTTTTTTTAGTGAGCCCAGTATTGATATACATACTAATATTATAATTATTTTGGATTAATTTTAAAAAAAACCTCCAAAAGTTGTAGGTATATAGTAATATTGTATATTTTTCATGGTACTTTAGTGGTAATGTTTGCATGTCAAATGAAGTAATGGTTTACTGTTGTGACCTGTGGGGGTTCATTATATTCTACTGTGCAATACGCCAATATAGGTCTCATGCTTATCACTGACAACTTGTCGTCGTAACTTGACGCTCATTATACAAAAACTGTCGTTAACAGTTATATAAGTTATAATTACTAGTTTAGGTCTTAATAACTCAATATATAACAGTAAAAATATTGTTTTCTTTTTAAATGTTGTCGGTACAAGGGGACATGGTGTTAAAAAACTGACAATTCAGTCTCAAACAGAGAGTATGGCCACTCTAATGTCCATGGAAGTATAAAACAATTTTAATGATTCTACTATTATATACTTGTATATCTATTGGCTAATCGCTTACATGGCGGGTATCGCGATGATGGTTTTCAAGTGGAATTACCCTTTTAACAACTCCCGTGACACTAATTATTGCTCAAGTCAGACATTTCGTTAATTTTAACAACGAGTTGAATTTTTGTTTCAGTTACAATAATACAATGTCAAACAAACTAGTCACTAGAATGTTCAAGATATCGAAATGTTCAAAAATAATTCACTCTCATTAATTGACAATTATGTAAGTTTATAGGATTGATTATATTTATTGCTTAATTTATTATACGCTATATGATAAATAATAAATATATATAAAATTCGTTATCTATATTATACTAAGTCTTATCGTCGTGTTTGAAAAGACCACACAAAATAATCACTTGAACTTTCTGAAATTAGTTTGGATTGAATTTTATGGGTTTTGAATGTGGAAATATGATTTAAAATCGTTTCTGATTAAAGTATTAAAAATATTCTTTGTAACAAACTAATAAAAATAATATGTTCATAATATTATTTGAACTATAATCGTATAAAATATTGAGTAGTTTTTAATGTCGATGAGATAATAGTGGTCAATGAAATAAATCTGAGATAAGAGAAATTTTTATAGTATTATTTAATGAAATCTACATTTAAAAAAATGTTTTAACTTTGTTTAGATTTAACATAATACCTTTAACAAATAATACAAAGCTAATTGAATTATTTATTTTCCTCAACTTCCCCGTATTTAAATTATATTGATTTGTAAATGTTACCGATATTAACTTCGTGATTACGTTTGATAGCCGCAACATGAAATTTTTCAGTTACAACTTTTTTGTACACCGCGTCAATAGAAATTACATTTTATCTCCTTTCGTTATTTTCCTTCTTTTCTGTCGCATGTGTATTCTAATTAATCTGATCTTCTAGTAGATCTAGTAGATCATCAGTATTCTACTGACCAGATATAGAATAATATTAATGTTGGTATTGATTTATACTTAACAGTTGTAACCAATGAAATTATCAATACATGTTGACTTCTTTTATTTAGTGTATTAAAATTTTGTTTCATAAACTAGTTTTTGGGTACCTACATATGTTTTCGTACTCGTAATTTAAAAAGGATAGCCATGATATCAAACCTAGAATATTATTGATTAAAAAGAGAACCGTTGATGGTATTTTGTTTTGAATTTTGTGGAAAGATTTCGTTACATATTTGTTTACATATTGTACTATTTTGTGAACTATTATATGAGGTAGTTCTAAAATCCCAGACTGATCGAAGTATCTTAAACTCTGGGCTAAGAATTAACTTATATTTCTGGTTAAAAGTTAAGGAATATTTTATACATATGTTGAAGGTCTTTGGTATGTGAGAAAATCAACACAAGTATAGCCATGTCCATTCCCTCACGCCAATAATACGAGTATTAGTAAATTCACGAAGAAGGTACCGCTCCAAATTTCAGAAACAAAAACAATATTATGTTGACAATCAATGCATGTTTATTTTTTTACAATGCATTAAATATAAATGCAAATATAACATAATATATTTAAAGTTTTGATATTATAAATGACTACACCTAAATAGTATACAATTGTTGTAGGTTAGTCCATCCTGATTTTTATTTCACAACTTTAAAAAAAGATAATTGTTTAAACGTCTTCTGTGATACAATTTATAATATAATTTTAAAGTGACAATCAATATAATATACATGTCGAGTCTGAAGAGAGGCTGGGATGTATTAATCCACTTTGTAGAAACCTAGACAATAATATCATTAAAAGTTCACTTGTGTTTTACACTACAGTATGTACTAACCGGTAGGTACACATACGAGTTAAATATATTATATTTTATAAATGCGTTTACATGTGGTACGTTTGGTTTATTCTTCCATTTACATTAATTATTCAACGGAATTTTACGAAATGTTTGATACTTTTATGAATTTTTTTTATATTCGGTTTACTCAATTGTGTTTTATTTAATTTTTTTCATACATTTTTGTACGATTTTTATAAATGCATAGTATAATATCGATTTTAAAGAAATTAATTATTTGTTAAAAAACAGAGTATATTTGTATTATATACTAAAAATTTTTTATTCATACCTAAATAGCTTGAGTAAAAACTTTTAACGTTTTATTGTCAGTCACCCCACATAATTCTCCCACGCACCGTACCTTCAGACTGTATAGTATAGTTATGAGGGTCCCCCTACCCCTCTATCATCTGGCTTTGTCTTAAATACTTTACCCTTTGTCAACATTTGCAATTTATTAAATATAATTTTAAGAAAACGATGTTAATAAGATTTCACACAATATATTATTATTAAATTACTAAGTGAACGATGTCGTGTTTGGTAAGAATCAGGGTATTTCAGGCATTTTATAATATAATTTTTGGTTGACAAGTTACATTACCTAAGAATAAAATTCCAAGACCACTTTGAACTTTAATCGCATTATTTTAGTATAAAAGCTGTTTTAAAAAGTTTAAATTAATCTTCTCTGGCTTATACTTTAACCAATGGTCCATATATTTCTTAATTACTACGCCAAATGAATATGGATGTTATAAAAACGATTTTTTCGTGTGCTTTTCAAAGACAATATAGTCGTACCCATTGAACCGATCAAGTTCAAATATTTTTTTTTTCAATACTGTCAATTCTTCTTAAAACTTTTTTATTCGATTGTTTATCTAAATTGTATTTGAAATTATGCTGAATTAATATATTCTCGTTTCATATTGCTGTTGTATTGTTATTTGTTGTTAAAATAAGCATGTTTATGTTGTAGAGTTAACATATTTTCCCACTTGTCAGAGATATTCTACTCGCTGTGCTCAGTTCTTAGAAAATGTTCTTCCACATAATATAGTTAGTTTTCAAAAAATACCAGTCAATAAGAGTGGCAGTTAAATACTTTGAAATCAGTTCACATTAAATGAAAAACTGTTATAACTTTTTTGCTACCCTATTGACAAGGGTAAAGGAATATTTTTAGATTCGAAAAATTTGTTTCAGGATAATACACTAAAAGCGGTTGTTGATGTCATTGTTTTAGTATATTAGTCAGTTCTCGGTGCTCATTTCTTAAAACAGTACACATATTACATTATATTATGACTTATACTATATTTACCTACTTAATAACCTACTTATAATTTTAATTATAAATTGGTTAAACCACCTTTAAAAAAATTAGCTAAATAGGTGACTTAATATTATTGTATACATTATACATGATAGGCAAACATCACTCTATTGTTAATGCATTGTTAGTGCCTTTTTTAATCTAAAACGATAAAATCCCCAACTTATTATTTTCACACAACTTACGTAAAATTATCTAATGCCATGGTGAATATTATTTTGAATTTCTAATACGATTTTCTTTGTACCTACTTAACAAACTATTAGTATATTTTTAATAGTAACTTGTTAATTTTTCTTAATTATAAATTCTAAAAGTGGGAAAATCGATAACCATTCTGTTGCCGAGTGTACTTCATTGTCATTGAAATATTCCCTTGTGTTAAATTTGAATTCAATGATAAATAATTGCATTAGTAAAACGATTCTGAGTGGAATGATAAATGTATTATTGGTCTTATAATGATGTTTGTTTTCTGTGTGTCTGTCATATCTTTTGTGACAGAAAAAATCATTTGATTTTCTTGAGTGGAAACTGGAAAGTGAATTTAGTTGGTACTGTGAGGTGTCAAAAAGAAAAAAATTCTAGTATTTTTCAAAATGAGGGTGAATTCATAAAAGAAATTTACGAGTATCTGAAGTTAAAATGTTGACAACTTTTGTCAAAATCATGTAAATGTTGCAAATTATGTTATAATTAAAAATTCATAACAATCTTTCTTTTTATAACTAACATTTGAACATTTAATACAAGATCATTTATAAGGTTTCAAACATTTAAAAAAAAAAAATGTTATGAGTGAAGTTTAAATGTTTACGATATTGGATATTCAGCAGTAAATTAACACTTTCTCATTTAACGTATTTTTATTTTGATGTACTTCATAAGCGAATAATCGTAGATAGGTACATAGCCACATAGGTAGTGTAATAAAATAAAAATATGAAACCAATATATTTTTTTATACATTTTAAATTCAAATTTAGACGATATTAGATATTTTAAACGCAAAACGCAAAACGTCTCTGTAATAAATAATCATCACTGTTAGTAACAAAATAGGTAACAAATATATAAATAAAATAATAAAACAAAATAAAATAAAACACAACGAATAAGTAAATAATGTATTCAACAGTAAAAATTATTAAAATAAATAACTGTATAGGCAGGTACGATGAATACCGATTTTACTTATTGTTATAATTTAAAAAAGATTATAGTTGGGACTTGAAACTTCAACACATATTATATTATTATTATACTTGATAAACACAACGACATTTTCAATAAATATTTGGATTAATTTTGAGCTCTTGGCTCTTGCCTATTTATACCACTTATCTATTCACACTACGGTTAGTCAAACATCAATAATAATATACAATATTAAAATTTATAGTAATAAAGCATTAATAATAAATTAAATGGTAAAAATTAAATCTACCCACCAAAGTACTAATGGTAAGTAAAATTAATTATTTTGATAGTAATATCAAAAAACATATCTTGAAATATAGTTAGATACTTAGTGAAATTGGATGACATACCGTCTCTACCCTGAATGGCTGAATCATTTTGCATATGCAATGATAAACCATTGAATTCAAATTTAACACATCTATAACAGTGACATACTCAACATTTACTGTACAGCAGAGTAGTACCTAATCGAAAACATTTTTGTTATTTACCATTTTTAACATATATATGTAACTATACTCTCCTTACAGTCATTTTTGTTATCGTGATAATTAAATATTAATAATATAATAAATGCGATATTTTTGGAAAAAATTAATTCATCCACCTCAGGTCTATTATCACATTATGCTCTTCTTGGTTTTGTGTATTCCCGGTCGACGTCGGGTAATACAGCTACTATCCAGTAGAAGTATAAAAATATATACTTAGTAATAAAGGCTGACAGAAGGTCTTCTCTTGGAATCGTTTTTCATATACAATTATTTAATATTGAATTCAAACTTAACAGATACATTTCAGTGACTTAGAACTTACTCAATGACGAGGTAACTCCTCAGTCCAAACCACTCTACAGCACAGCGGATACCACTATTTTGTAATTTCCAATTAATAATTTAAGAAGAATCTTGTATCAAATTAAGTCATAGGTGTTTAATTTTTATTAATTTTAAATCACAAAATAATTTGCAATTGTTGATACATCTCTTAAAAAATTGAACTTCAGAAAGCTTATATATAAAAATATAATCAACAGTTTAAAATATCTTTAAATAACAGAATAAGAGTCAAAATATTTTGAAATTACATAATGTTATGTATTAAATGGTAATATTCATAATTGGTAAACATTTCAAATCTCTATGGTAATTTTTTTTTTGTATTACAACAAAATAATGCATTGATTTAAATATTTTGCCTAAGAATTACGGTTCATTTTTTTTCTAAAGATTTTAGATTATTTGGAAATTCCATTTTTACCTCCAAAAAGTACCAACTAGTTCCAATTTGTTACCAAAAAAAATTTCCTTAGTTATGGTCGATTCATTATTTTTACTATAATTCATGTACATAGGCTCAAAAAAATCACTTATCATTGCAAAATCAATACACTCTTTTACTCCACTCTAAGTATAAAATTATAAAAATAATACAGAAATAATAAATTAGGAAAAAGTAAGAAAAAAATGTTAATATGATGTATTTAAACACTAATACGACATGATAAACTGGAAAATTAAATAACTATTGTTTTATATTTATTCAATGTAAATATAAATACAACAACAATAAAAATAATAATTGTAAAATATTATGATAGATTATTTGTAAGAAACCAAATTGAAAATACATCAAAACAATGTAATTTAAATTGATAAATGCATTCCGGTTTTATGTTTTTCATTTATTCATATTTTAAGATCTAACCAATAATACTGTAGCTATCTAAGTATCTAGCTCAAAATATATTTATTTTCCATTTTTCACCCGGGACAGAAATATAACATTATATATATACATTTGAAAATTTCCATTATCTTCAAAGTCAGTGGTTGACAGTTTTCATTGCATATAAATATATATATACATAACATATAAAACATCAAGTAATTATTCCATTGCAGGTTTCCTCGAACTCAAACAAAAAAAAAATCATAATTAGAGAAAAGCACAATGTAAAAATAAACACTGAAATATAAGCTCATATGCATGAAAAAAATAAATTTTAAATAACATATTTAATTCAATACACTATAGGTATAAAATATTACAAAAAACATAAATTATTTATTTATTTATTTATTGATTGATTTGCACAACCGTGTGCAATACTACTATAAATTATAAATGTCACATTGCTCATAGGTACTCGTATATTATATAATATATTAATAAATGTAGGACAAATAATACCGAATAAATGAATATTAAGATTCGGAGCCACAATAGTGATTGGTAATAGACTGTATATATAGTATATAATATGTTACCTGCAATATGAATAATCCGGTATTTTGCAAGATTCCTAGGCATTATATGAAATGCCAAAAATCACTCTGAAATATAAATAATACGAGCTTTGCCTAAGTATTATGTATAATGCCTGACGTAGAGTAGGAAATATGATAATAATAAACAAATTTGGGTATCGCCTATTACCAACGGTTTTACTTATGAGTTATAGTTTATCGTAAATGCGCGTACCGTGGCCGTGTGTGCACAATTTGATGCAATAAAAATTAAAATTCTGAAGTTCTAAGGCAGTTACACGCCAGAAGTCAGTTCACAGTATGTCAGAAAAAGCTACTAGAAATTTACAAGGTTCGAACAGACACAGAAGTGGTGTTACGAACAGTCGCAAATTAACAGTCGACAGAAACTGCCCAATGATTTTTAAAATGTGTTTGTAAGACCAATTGTCAAAATAAAAAGTGCATTCGCCTTAAAAATAATGTTTTGTGCACTTCAAAATGCCATTTTTCTACAACATATTGTAATAAGTACCAAGTAGCTAGTAGTTTAAGTAAAATGTATAAATAATAATAATAATATTGCAATACCTATGTATAAAAAATATAATAATTGATAAAAATTAAATTTTGTAATATGAGTAACAATATATAATAATTATAAGAATCTTAAAATATTAAGAAGATGTTATAATGTATTATGATAAATTGTTTTTTACTTTACCTAAAAAAATTGGTATTTTACATAATGCCTAGGCATTTTTCAAAATACTTGAATTATTCAAACTGCCGGCGACATATACATTATTATATCAAAATTAAATGTCCTCAGTCCTCACCATAACCATTTGACTTTCAACGTGTACGATAATACCGATTTACTATTTCTATATATTATTTTATGTAACTATATCAAAACAATAAGATAGGTAACTATACATATTTTGTCACACCAGCACCGAAGCTTAATTTTCGATGACGGTTAAACCATTGGAAAGGGACTTTTGTCCGTCCAATGGGTGGTTAAGTAGGAATCCTCAGCGTGCCTCGCAGTAAAAAAAAATCTCCAAAAGTGCTGGCCATATCCCCTGCACAAACAGATACTGAAATCTATGCAGTGGTCCACACAAAAAAATAACCTTTTGGTTACATCTTCTAATATTTATATTAAAACCTCCTTTTCCACGACACATAAACATTTTCCTTTCATAAAATTTATTTTTGTAGAATAGTCTGATTGTTGCATGAATCCTAGATTACCTTTGTCGTGATCGATGAGCGCAAAGGAATGACAATAAATAGCGCGTGTGGTTCGTGGGGTAAGGCAATTTCAGTTTTGGTCGAAACATGTCAACCGCGACTGAAATAGCTCACGCCTTTGCACTCAATATACTATTTAAATCATGCTATTATATTCAGAATCGTTAAATGAATGTATTGGTTTTACAATGATACATAAATTTTTTTTTTTGAGTGTGTTGTTGGTGTATTTTTGTTACTACCTTTTGAAGGAGCAACAACGATTCAATATTCAACTACGAGGAAGGTCTCTGGTAGCAAATTTGATCTAGTTAGTAATTTAGGAGGTTTCAAGTACCAAATTACAGTACTATTCTACATAGGTAAACTAAAAAAAAATGACGTGATAAGTTGGTCAACACCTATTTTTGATAAAATCGATTTTATTATTTTGTTACAATTATAATAACTGCTTACTTAAAATATTCATGAAATAAATATTATTGCATTTTCTATAGTACATTTTTGGTTAATATCACTATAATTTTCAAATTATTCTAAGGTTAAAAATGCATATAGTTTTCAATTACCTATAACAACTCAACTTCACACGAAATCTCAAGAGAGCCCTGACAATTGTAATAAAATCCTGTTTTTAAATGTTTTCCACTTTTTTTTTTAATTTAAAGATGACTAAAATAATAATATAATATTAACTTTGTCTTATAAGTATTCTAATAAAGAAAAAATCCAAATAAAGTTGGTAACATAAATTAAAATAGTTTTAGTGAAAATTGGCATTAAACATGCAAGCCGCAAAGTGTACCCTCACTCATTACAGGTAAATCCCGTTCGACGAAGTTTAATAAACATAATATCTTTAGTCATCATTTATTGATTCATTTTTAAAAAATTCAAAAGAAGTAAGTAGTGTATTCACTGTAAACCCATTTCATCTACAGAAAATGTTTATCACTGATTTTTTTATTGCTGTGCTCGCAACTGGTATTAAAATTAATTATTTTTGTTTATCAGTTAATTATTTCCAGTATTAATCATTCTGTTTAAAATGTACATATTATTTTTAAATTATGTATAATTTTAATCTGAATAAATAGATTATACCCATTATTATGATTGAATGTTTTGACAAAATCATTTTTTACATTTTTACTTGTTAATACAATCATATTATATTTGTTTTTAACAAAAATTACGCAACAAGAATGCCTCTGATTTTCTCAGTGTTGTTGAAATATTAGTTAAACATTTTTTTTTTTTTGGAAGGAGACAATTTTAATTCACACTATTATAGAGTATAAAATTAATATTTGTATTGCTGTTTTATCGAATGGGACAAAATTAAATACAAAACAAATATTCTTCGCAAGTTGGAAGGGCTAGAAGAGAGCATGCGATCATGCTAGTCCGGACTGAGATTTTGATTAGTTGATAATAAAGCGTTATTTGATTGATGTATATAAAATAAATATTTTCAATTGAAATCTCAAGTGCTTTGCAATTACGTTCTAATTTTATTTGTGATGAAATGGTAATAATAAGCAAACTATTTTCTGACATTTTAACACTGAATTCAAAGCTTCAATAAAATACTTGAAGATTTCGAGTGTGTTATACCAGTTTTATTAATCGTCAAATCAATGTTTACGATGTACTTACATAATTTTGAAGATTTTCAACTAATATTACACTCGATGTATGAGTTTATAAAATAAATTAATTTGGCATATATAATAAGAATAACTTAATTTCAAAATTAAAATACCCACATCAGTCTATCATATTTATTCAAGTAATACTTATCATAATTTAGAAGTCTTACAACAAGAATTTTCAACCTCAAAGACGATGTACGTAACCTAATATTAACTTAACTATTTAAAGCTTTAATGATACAATTATTAGCTAAATAATATACATTTTTTATAACGAAATATATATATATTATATACAATCATAACTTTTGTTGTAAGATAAATATATCTAAAATAAATCTTATAATAGCCAAAAAAAAGTTTTTATTTGTATTTATTAGTCTAATTCATTGTTTCAACAGACTTAATATTTTTCAAGCACGTAATTTAGGGGGAGGCGTTCGGCCCTTAAATTTTTACCCACAATTGTAACCTAAAGCATTCTAAAAAAGGTTAATCGCCCCCCCCCCCACTAAAAAAAAAACTAAATTATTTACGTGCCTGATGTTTTCATAATTTTATCTAAGATATTAGGATACTATTAGGAGGCCAACATTAAAAATCCACGATACTCATTAAAATAATCGGGAAAAAACCATTACCTACGAACACTTTTTAATTTTTATAGACACTTTCTAAATTTTCTAGATAGCTAGAAAAATTAGAACATTGCTGTATTCGTGTTATTTTTAAGAACTTGTATGACATTTTGAACTATATTATTACTCGGACAACTGTTTGGTCAAAAATTTAAACAAGAAACACGATTCTAAAATAAACATTTTCTTCACTACTGCGTAAAATCTTAAAGAAACAATGTAGGTTAATAAACAACTCAAATTTAGTTTTAAAAGCACACGAAATTCGTATTCTTTCAATGAATATTCTCTACTCAAGCATTGTTTTCTGGCAGAAATCGAATATGTGAAACATTAATTAAAATAAACAATTTAAATGCTTAGCGAACATTTTAGATGTATTTTTGTGTAGTACACCTATATCCCGGAAATAAGTAAAGCGAGTTATAGTTAAATAAGTTCTCAATTTTATTGCTATGATATTTGATCATATCATATTTGTGTCATCTCATGAAGATAAATTCTGATATATTAATGAATATTAACAAATCAAATGGTGATAAAAAACTCGAAATTAAATTATAAAAAAGAATTACTCTGTCAAAAGTAAGTTAAAACCAATAAAAAAAAGAGTGCACGTAGGTAGGTACTGATCTACAGAAAGGCTGTTGTATCGGGAGGGTTAAATTTGAATTCAATCATAATAATTGTGTATGAAAAACGATACTAAGGGCAGACGCTCTGTCAGTCTATAATATTAGTAAGTATATTTTATATTTTTGTATTTTTTTTTTTTTTGTTATAATTTATTTTACTATTAGACATTGAAAATAATTTCCAAACTATCTTGATTTTGACAATTTTCATCAAAATTCCAATTTCAGACAGTCGTAAAAAAACATTGTGGATTTACAACCAATTTTTTTTTTATTTCCACAAGCAACAACTTATGTGGAACCTCGTATTAAAATTTCAAGTTTTTTGATTAAGCTAAAAAAAATTTTATGTACCATAATTGAATAAAATATTAAAAAAATTGTATGATAAATAGAAAATTCTAATTGAGACATTTGAGTACAACGTTATTTTAATACAATTGGCTAATACAACCATCGAATAATGGAATTTCTATAGCAGTACTGAAATATTTTTCAGGACAATCAGTTTTAATATTTACACGATTTTGAGAAATAATTACAACTGGATTTTTATTTTTTCTTGATCACCAACCAATTATTAAAGAAGTGTTGATTTTTAAAAATTGATTTAGAAGTTTGCCCATATTTTCGGTAAAATTAACGAGCTCGTTTATTATAATTTCCATATGTCTTACAGTTTCAATTAAATCACAGTTAATTGATTGTATATTTTTATATAGAGATAATGTAATTTAAAAAAGAGTATTAAAGGTCACTAAACTTATAAAAAATTCACTGGTCAGTATAGTTTAATACAGCTGAAGTGCTTTAGAAAAAGTAGGAATGTCTTCAACTAATTTGAACTCTTCCAAAGTTTCGGCAATTGATTCAGGATCATAACACACTTAACAACCACATAAGAAAATAGTCAATAATTCCCGAGATAAAAGTAAAAATAGTGATGAATTGGGCATGCCTATATGCTACATAAACATTTATTTTACAATTGAGAACTAAACAAATTCACGATCAGCAGAGTCTTTTAAAGAGTTAGATAGAAACACAAGTTTCAGTATATTTTAATATTATAAAACCAAATTTCTGACCAACGATCATGTTAGATTATCTTAGATTTTGAACAGAGCAATGAGGCTATATTGGTTTATGTGTTTGTTTTCACAGTTACCTTCAGTATAAAATGTATAAAATACGCAATACCTAGACCTATTTAGTGAATAATACGTTTAATGGAAAAATGTCAGTTGACTTCAATTTTTTCTTTGAACAAAATCGATTTTAATTATTTAATTTTAATTCAAAAACGTATGGGTTCAATGAAAATGAAAATTTTAGTTAAGCACCTATATTGAATATTATATAATGTATTTTTATTTTTAGAGTATTCTTAATTTGTTGAGTTTCGAGGTTCCTTCAGTAAAGTTACTTATAGTATATATTATATATAAAGTAATATAAATTAAATCAGTATTTCCATTAATTGTTGTTGACATTTTGAACATCTGATGATTAAAAGTCCAATTACCTATCTTTTACCCATAGAACAATTTATTACCTAATAGGTAGTTTTAATTAATTTATAACTAAAAATGTATTTTTAATTTCTGAACTTAAAAATAATATTATTTTAATGTACTACACTATTACCACATAAAATATATTATATTGTATTAATCAATAATTTCATAACATTTATGTCCAGTTATTTTACTATTTGCAATTATCAAAATAATATTATTTTAATTAAAATTTGTTGACCATATTACTATTATATTATAATAATTTCGATAAAATTCATAAAAATTGAAACTTACAAAACTCAACTGTAATTGTATTTTCAATATTTTTTTAATCACGGTGAAAAAAACTCATGAGGAATTTTGTACTATATTTTCAAGTTTTCTTACGCACAAACAAAAATTATATGATCCACAAATGAAATAAAAATACTACAATTTCAAATGTGTATAAATATCAAAAAAGAGTCAAAGTGTTATGAAAATTAAATGATATTATACTATAGTAAATGCTAATATGGATATTTGTTGAACAAATTTAACTTTCAACTCTCTTAGGTTATTTGGTAATGAACGTACTAACTATTTGACACCTCCCCCCACCAAAAGTAGAAACTAGATCTAATTTGATACTTGAAATCAGTATGATACTATTTCAAACGGTAATGACAGGCCCAAAAAAAAATATAATTGAAAATTTCATATGGCAACTACCAAATGAAAAATTCTTAAATTAAACTTTCTTCAGCGTTCGTTATGAAAAGATAAAAGATTTTAATCGTTTCTAGACCATGCCTGTTGATGAAAACAGTACGATTTTATTTGTACAATAATGATTTAGTATATTTTTGAAGATTCTTAGAATTAATTTTTTTTTCTATCGATGTTAGTAAATCTATTAGTTAGGTCAAAAAGCATGAAAATATGTTCACAATGCTCTTCACATATTATTACAAACCTAACAAAATATATCTTATTGAAAATTCACAAATTATTTTTAAGTTAAAAATTGATAAAATGTTCAAGTTTTATAGCTAAGGATTGAACATTTAAAACAAGGTTAAACTTAGTAGCTCATTCTGTAACCAAAACATCTAAGAAATAAATAGGCAAAGTTTTTTTTTATAGTTAATTTAAAGTTCAAATTTGAACAAAATTACATACTAAAACCAAGAATAACGATTATTTTGTTGTAGTTTAAAAATATTATTTTTGATTACTTGAAATTCTCAAAATAATAAATTATTATGTTTACACACACAATAACATTTCCAAATGCAAAAGTTAATTGAACATATCGTAGTATTTATGCCTCCAATAAAATACCCTATAGTATACGTCATTTTCTTTAAAGTACCGTCTTCAAAAAATTTTCGTTTATTAAAAAAGCTTGGAAATTTAACTCAAGGTTCCTCATAAGATGTTTTAATAGCTGATAAGAAATATTAAAGATACATAGGCATGATTATTTTTTATATGTAATTAGAGTTAAAATGTTGACAAAATTCATCAAAATCCCGAAAATTTAAAAACTATTTTTCAATTAGAAATTTATAACAGTTTTCCCTTTCACAATTAACATCAGAAACTTTAATAGAAAATTTCCATCAAATGTTTCTACCTTTATCAAAAAAAAAAAGAAAAGAAGTTCACCGGAAAGTTAAGCTATTTCATGAGATATTTTCGATTTTTATTAATTTTTTTTTAAACTATTAAACTTGATTATTTATAGGTACTAGTATGTTAGAATGACATAACGTCTCCACTTAGAGTCGTTTTTCGTATGCAATGATTTATCATTAAATTCAAATATAACACGTCCATTTAAACAACATGCTCGACAACTTCTGTACAGCAGTGCATTTATAAAAAATATACAAATCTTTGGCACAGGCAACGCCGGGTGTGACACCACACCTAGTATACTTAAGTAAAAATAGGTATTTATAAATTATAAAAATAAAAATTTTAAGATAATCTTGATTATATGGTCCAACGCCTTTAAGTAATATAGGTATTTTGTGCACCTACCATAAAAAAAATAAAGAGAAGAATATAGAATTCTAACTTATTCAACTTCATAAGTTACTTAAATTTAGTGATTTATTGTTTAATAGCAAGAAGAAAATTATCAAAAGGGACAAAAGGTAAAAGTATACTAGTGTGATTTGATTATTCCAAAGCTCTATTTAATTTTGTCTGATGTTATATAATTGTGACTATGGTCTTACTCTTAATAAAATAAATCAAATAGCAATCGTATTTATTTTTCAAACCATCACAAAGGTACAATATTATTTTTTTAATATAATTAATATTATATCAATTTTTGTTCTTAAAATGATTTGTGTGACTGTTTTGACAAATATTGTCATTTTTCAATGTTATGTTTTTAAGAGCTTAAAATGTATAGGATCAAAAAGTTTCAATTCTTTTAAACTACATTTTAATTTCGAATATCTTAATGAAATACTACATGTGCATTAAGTATTTAGGATAACACATATCTATACAAAACAAAATTTAATCAAGAGATTTAAAATAGAAATTATTAAATAAAACAATTATTTAAGAAATAATAATATAAATTTACCACGAATTTGAAATAATTAATA
The DNA here is from genome assembly GCF_001856785.1 of Myzus persicae. Classification (NCBI taxonomy): domain Eukaryota; kingdom Metazoa; phylum Arthropoda; class Insecta; order Hemiptera; family Aphididae; genus Myzus; species Myzus persicae. The sequence continues at coordinate 66,636 of NW_019103592.1, forward strand.
AAACGCATAAAGTATTTTGAATTTAAATGTTAGGTATAAAATAAATAGTATTAAATGTGTACATTTTTTTGAATGAAATATGTTGTATGTGTAAAATATCCAAATTAATAATCAATTAAAATTTTAAGTATTGTCGTATTAATACAATTATTAATTTTTTTTCCATCAAATTTAACTGAACTGCAATTTAACCAAAACCGATACATTTATATTTGTTACAATAGAACATTTGTTCATTTGTTCAACGTAAACATATAATATGTTTATTTTTTCAACTGAAACATTGTTCAAGGTCTATGGTGGGGAATGTAAGAATGGGCATGGTAAAATTCGTTTAATACATTGTGTTCCGAATTTAAGCAAATAATACATGATTACACGGCTATATAAATAAAAAAAATGTACGATTTGGTATGTAAATTCTAAAAATTAGAGTAAAAATGTCCACGATCTTTGGTTTTGGCTCATTTAGTTTTTTTTTTTTGTAAAGCAATCTAAAATCTTTCATGCGCTCAGCCCCTATAATCAGCTTACAAGATTTCAAAAATAAAATAACTTTTTTATACCGTCAATTTGTTAGACTACGAACAAATGACCGAATTAAAGATGTAATAAGCTGGGAGTTTTTCAGACAACGATGAAAAGCATGTAAGATGTATGAATAACACACCAGGAAACTTCAAACATTTTTTGTACCACCTTATTTAACATAATATCGTGTTGTTCTACAATATAACGCCTATGTAATATATTAAACGAAATATGAAGGTTAAATAATTCAGAACCAAGTTCATTAATATTATTATTAATTTAATTCATAGAATATTTATTAAGTCTCGTTATTTTTACTTGTGATTAATTTAAAAACGTTATAAAATATTTTTTTATCCTACCCCATCAACTTATAATTTTGTGATTTAGCGTTTAACTCATCCAACAAATCAAATAATTGGTTTTCTTGAAAATAAATATATTTACTTTTAAAATTGAATGAAATTAAATATTATACGGATGAAAAAATAAATAGGTAATAAAAATAAATTAAGATTTGTACATACCTACTTGGTAAACTTGAACAACATAATTTAATAAAATATTTAAAAATGAGAACAAATATCGATACTTTTATATTTTTATACAATTAGGATTTAAGATTAAAACTAACAATCTTAAAAATTGTAGTAATACATAATATTGTAAGTACTACATGGTATATTTTATGATCATAGGTACATAACTATTTTGACTACTACTTAAAAAATAATTATACATATCTCAGAACATAATTTAAAAATGTAAGGCCCTAGCCGTTTATTAATATATTAGGTATAGGTAGTATATATTTTGTATATTTTGTGAATTTGCATCTCTTTAGTACATCATATAATTTATTACCGTTTGTAAACATATACAGTTAATATTATATTTTTGATTGGTTATAGCCGTATGATTTGTTATGATATTTAGTTAAATTCGGAAAAATACTAATTTATACTCAAGAACATTATTTTGAGATACCTATGTGACTTGAAAACTCGTCTGCACTACGAGGTCATAACATATATTACTTCGATAAAGCTTTCTGAAAATCGATTATCACGATTTTTCACACGACCGTGTGTACAGTTTGAAAAATGACAAAACATATATTATACAAGCTTGATGCCTAAACCTACTGAAGTAACCTGAGCATATCGATAACATTGGTCGTCAGGGGATGGCACACATCCATAAATAAATTGTTTGTGAAAACTATTTCGTGCAAACAATAACCGAAATTAATAATACTCAGGCTACAGTTTCAGTTGAAATACCAAAATTATACAGAAAACAATATTTTCTGGGTTGAAAGTTTTTTTATCATAATTATAAAACAGAGCAGTTATTTAAGTTTAAGAAACATAAAAATAATGTATTTAAAAAAAATAATAACATTTTTTTTTATTAATAATATCTCGTAAAAATATTACAGCATTGCGATTGTGGTCGTACTTAGGTATCATCATGTATATAATATTGGTTTCTGAACTATGACTGTAGCTTGTAGCTTAAGGGATCCGTGTTCATGTAAAACCGTTTTTTTTTTATAATTATATCGTTATTCCACGCAACAATCAACAATGGTACTGGCCACTGGGTGAGGTAGGTACGTGGTTGAAGCCGCTAGGTATCAAAACCCGAGAAATTTCGTTTCAATGCTTTAAATAAGTGTTCAATTTTACTTAAGATTTAAAATTGTAGTGCTTTTCAAATTATCATTAAAGTTTCCTTTATAAAGCCCCTTAAAAAGTGCATGTGTGGCGTCCTTTTAATAACAGTCGCTTCAGATATAACTATACATAGATACCATAATAATATAGTAGGTAGGTGGGTTATAACTTATGATGGGTAGGAATAGTCTGCGGCATCACTGGCCGAAAAAACCTACAACTTATAATCGTCTGTCCTATAATTTCATTTAACTATAGGTAATAGTATGTTTAGTTAACCCACCTTAAATAGGCCACGCTCAGGATATAGATGATCCTATAAGTGCATAATATGGGATATATGATGCATCATGCATATTCTATATGCAGATGATCCTACCGTGCATCGGGCGCAGCTTTGCTCACATCGGCGCGACGGCGCAGGATGGTTGGTAAAGCATTAAATAGATTTGAACGCAACGATAAATCATCATCGCGTCCGAAACACGAAACAAAAAGATTTCTTTTCTGGATAATATGTTCATGGGACAAATTAATCATTTTAAGTTCATCGTAAAAATAATTGAAAAGTAAACATTTTGAACATTTATATGGGTGCATTGACGATGTAGTAATACATATTCGATTGTATTCGTTACACTTATTAAAATGTCAAGTCTGTCTAAATACTTCCTTTTCTCAAACCACGAATTATATTAAAAGAAATTCTTAAAATAATATCGTAGTTGCCTGCAGTAGAGTATACAGACTAAAATAATTCGATATTTTTAAACCTAAAATTACTCAAATAAACTTTGCAAAACCGTTCCGATATTTTTGATTTATAATAATGATTAGATTGATATTATATATCAATCATTCAAAGAGTCCAAAAGTTGTAACATACTAACATGTTAGTGCATTTTTCTGCAAAATCGTTTTGAAAGCTCTGTAGGTAGTTTTTACGATTATTTCAGGTATAAAGGTGTTCAATACTAATGCAACCATGTTTTTCATACTTTTTTAAAAATATTATTATTATTATTATTATTAGCAGTAGTACATTATATTTACTATTTAGTATTAGGTACCTATTACATATCTTAAATTAATTAGATGATTATTTTATTATGTATACATATTTATTATAAATGAATTGATTTACATACTTAATTCATTACAAACTGGGATCAATAAAAACACACATACGGAGACTTTAATACACAGAGACGAAAGAAAGCTAACTACAGTTTTTATAAATTTGTACGTAGGCTAGTCGACTCTTTTTGGGGCAGTAGAAGAAAAATAAATGATTGACATAATAAAATTGACATTACCTATATAATAGAGCTATACATATTAGATAATTACACTTTCGATAAGAAGTAGATAATTTAGGTCAGAATATCTAATTAGAAGCTTTTATTTTTATCCCTTATAACCGATGGTTTGTCCCAGATAAACGAAGTTAAATTGCCTTAGAGCCTTAAACGAAAACATTCGTTCGGGACTATGCCAATTCGTCCCCATGAAGCGGTAGTCCCCTTTATGCGGTGTCCCAATTAAGCGGATACTAATGTATATTTATATGATTATTATAGATATGTTTTTAAAAAAATCAATGTTAATAATTCAATATTTCTAATAAATTAAAGAATTATATTAACAATTGTATTGTAATAGGAAATTATTAAGTTATAAATTATAAAAACTTTATTTTCATTACAAAAAAATATAAGTAAAAACCTATAGATTAAGTTAATGTATTCAATTAATTCATTTGTATTATATTTTAAGATAAATTTATAGTTGAGATGGCGAAAAAAAATGCCGTATTATTTAATAATGCTTAATTGCTGTAAGAATAAACTATGAGTAACATCTTACTAAATTTTTAAACTTGTGAACCTAGGAACAAAAATGTTAACAAATATAAATCGAAAAGTACAATAGTAGAATATACTTAAAATGTTTATGAAAATCTTAAAATAAGTCCAATGTTTTGACAATTTCATTCAGTCTAGAAAATATTAAAATAAATATTTATTAAAACTTTCAATAGGTAGTTCAACAGTTCCTCATTTTTGTAATTATTATCAAAAATATAAAAATCAATTTGATCGAAACCAAGCGTTGGGTTCATGTTGGTCTTCCTGGTGTTTATTGTTAGTTTTTTGTAAAAAAAAAAAGGTACTGAAAAAGTCTTATTTCCGAGTTCCGATCTTACAACTGCCAACAAGAACAAATTTAATACCGAAAACAACCATTTTAATTTTCACATATGAACCAAACAATTTGATGATTAAAGAACTTTTCCTGCTCCAAAATATATTGAGCTAGTCTGCCCTAAAAACATATTGAAATACTAATGTCTTTCGCTCAAAATATAACGCATATATTACCAATCCGAATATTATAATGGCAGAAAAAAATTGTACACGTGTACAAATGAAAATAAAGTATTAGATGAATAAATCTGTATCATGCTGTATGTACTATAGTGAAACAAACAAAAAAAAGAATACCCATTTATATTAATCAAATTAGAAGAAAAGGAATACGAATCTAACCTTATCAGTTTTCACCATTTTACAGCGATAGACTCAGTAAAGTGCGTATAAAATGTTGTCCTTTTTTACTCAGCTATAACCAAAGTAATACATGTCATACGGATATATCTGATTCGGGTAGGCCACTACGACTGATTTAATAAATAATTGAAAACCTTCTACCCATATGATAGAACTTTAAGATACATGTTTTTTATTTGTTTTTCCAATGGTTTTTTTGGAGGTTGACCCATATAAATAAATGCATTATTTATTTTATTTTTAACCTGTCAATTAAAACAATCTTTTACCGGCATTTTTTTTATGGTTTGAAAACAAAACAAAATAATTTTTATTTTACAATATGTGATATTATTTGAAGTTATTTTTTTGAATTGAAACTAGGTAATATTTTAAATTTTATATACCTACCTAATATTAAGAATATCTTTCTTAAAATCTCACTTTATAAAATGAATCAACTATTTAAATTGTACATTGATTATAACATTACAAGCATTCAACGTTTAGTCGTTAGAATTTTACATTGACACGGAACACATCTGTCTTAACTTTAAAAGTTTAAAGCAAATAACAATATTTATTTAAAAAGGGAAATTATACAATTGGAATCTATTTATTTCAGGTGGTCGAGTGCAAGCATTCATTGCCAATATATCTTTACGCTCATAATATGCTTATTATAATTATGTTTATATATATATATATATATATATATATATACTCTAATAAATATAAAAAAAAATTATTTCAGGAAATCATCCTCATTGAGAAAAAAAAATTAAAAATGTGTCTCACTGTTTAGAAACCCAAACAATTACTATGTTCAATCAAGCTCTAATATATTATAACATATTTATTACGAATAATTTGCATTAACATGGCAGAAGTTATACTAATAAAGGTGCTAATATTTAAAAAATATACACAGGGATTTTATTCACAGTGAATAATCATCATTTAAAAAAGTATTAACTATTAAGTTAATTCTAATTCTACAGAATGATTTAAAACTTTTGTACGTAGGTAATCTTTTTTTTATTTACACCATTTTATAAAGTATAATAATAAGAAACACACAATTTCTAACATTTATGTAGGCACTTAATAGAAGATATCAACTGAAATTTTGATTTAATTTAATCGAATTTCATCTGGTTTGTGATAACCAAATATAATATGTACCTACCTCCGTTTTAAAATAAATGACAATTAAAAATTTTTAAATTCCAAAAATTATATCATTTGTATTATCAATTTTCAGTAACACATCGTTAAAATATTTAGTATAACATCAAATGACACAAACATGACGTAAGTGCTTTTCGGTTTTCTCTGTGAATTTAAAATGTAATAACTGTGGTGGGCTGGATATAATATTATATAGAAATATATAGAAAATAACATATAACATATTATGTTATGACTTATGATAAACAATTCAGAATCCATTTATATACTCTCCAACTCTCCGTGGATACTGACGAGATATGAGATACAAGGGATTTCTATATTTTCTTTGCCATTGTTGTATGTAAAATGTATGTGTTCACTAATTCAGTAGTTAATAAATGAGTTATAAGCCATGTATATCTTTAATATGCAATTTTTATTGGGTATGTATATTCTTTGATATCATTAGCTTGTCGTAAAAACAAAACTCATTTTTCAAAATGTTAGAATCTGCGTTTAACATTTGTGTTAGAAAATGGTCTATGAGAATAAGATGTATTCTATAAAATGTTGATTTACATTTACATTTAAATATAACCGGTATTGTTTAGCTATAAAAATCACTTACTGCATAATTTATTACGTGAACGTGTGTTAACATGTAACCATACACGTTAAAGACAATGATGATCACAATTTTCTATAGCATATATTCGACATTAATTATTATTAATGATACAACAACCATGAAAAAACAAGAAAATAATAATAATAGTATAAATGATTCAGTTGTAAATCTCTGAAAATTACACGGTAATCCATAGGTGTTATAATAGGTACGTAATTACAATTCTACACAGTTGTTCATTTGTAAGTACCTATATGCATAATCAAATAAAATGTATCCAAAAAGAAAACCGAACTCCATACTTTTTTCATAAACATCAACGTTGCGTTACAATATGCATAGTGAATACTCAAGTTATATGATTTGTGAGGTATTATGGGTATTTAATAACAACAAAATTTACTTGGTATAACGATGACAGTAGCTCATCCAGTGGCGTAGTATTCACGGAATAAGGTAATAGGGAGGTTTTAGTAATTATTCTACATACATTTTGTTAGTTCTAATTTAGCAAGTGATCAAAACTATGTATAGGTTAAACATAGAATAATATATTTCCAATGTTCGATGTTCGATGTAAATAAAATATTAGAACTGAGATTTCAAACATAATGCCAATAAAAGGATTTGCTTAACTTACTACAGGCACCTATGAATGTAATAAATATATACCTAAATAACTGTAAATGGTATATTAATATTTTATTTTATTTTTAGAATTACAATATAGTCTCGAGTTACAGAAATTATTTATAATAAATATGAATAATATTGCATTATTGCAATAATCCTAATGACTCAAGGGGAACCTGTACCCAGTGTACCCCTTGGAAAAATTGTAACCATACACCACCGTCTACCACTAGGCACATAACATATTTCTCTCATTAATAATTCAATAAAAATAAAAAATTTATTTTGTGTTAACCTCTCACGTCACCCGATTGAGTTAAAATCGATTACAATTAATTCATATACACACGTATTGGCGCATACGTATTTGAAAGACGATCTCCCCCGCCCTCTTTACACCAAATTTTAATGAGTACGTCTTATGGTGTACCATTATACCGTATGTTGTGAATCACGTCAAAGCACACATAAAATAACAATGCAGTTTTATTTTTTAAATTCAAATATAGGTGATCTTCACAGAGTTTGTTTGGTATCTACAAGTACCTATTACAGTGCATTAGTAGTTGCACAATGTAATTTTATTTGGTCTATATTACAAACATGGAGTTCTTACATAAATGTATTATATCAAAACCTTGACATTTTAAAGGATCACAATCATCAATAAATAGACATAACAAACGGTAAAAAAAAATTGTGTGAGAAATTTTCGTTTTTAATTAAATAATCAATTCTTATTGAAACCTTTGACAGTGTTTCGTTCACCATTTTCAATGCATTATAATCAATAACCATTATAATATTTATAATCACGCTAAAAAATGCACTAAAAATTTGTATATTGTATGTTTTAGGTTGCTGACGAAATACAGCGTCTCGTTATGGTACAATCACAGATTTTCTCAGAAACAAATAGCACGATTGAACAGACGAACCAAACATTGAGACGTTACACAAGTCTTAGGTGGGAGCAATCTGGTCGTGAGACCTCCAATGATGTAAGTACCTAACAGCTGATATGTAAAAGATATTATCAATGACTATCTGAAAAGCCATAACTAGGAGTCCAGGGGTTCGAACCACCATAAATTTTTAAATGTAGAACAAGGGTTTAAAGAGATCCTATTAAAAAAAATGTTGGACCCACCCTAATTTTTTTTTCGGTTACGGTTTTGGGGAATAGTAAGTTCCTACACGAGAGTAGCAGGTAAACAATTACATACGTTAGTTCCTACACGGACATATGTAAGTTCCTACACGATAAAAAACAGGTACGTATGTTAGTTCCTACTCTGCGGAAAGGGTTAAATATGTATATTATACACAGACGTATCGTTTTAATAATAATATGTCCAGCCGTAGCTTACTAATATACATTCAATTAATATACTTCATTTAATGCAAAACGTATACAAAATTACTGGAAAATAGGACAAGCTACAAGCTGATAATAGTATCCCGACTCGACGTAGGGCGAAAGATAAAACATCTTATTATCTATATTATTTATTTGTGAAAATGCACTATTTTTAATATATTTTTTAATCACTATATTAGATATACAATATTTATTTGTGAAAATGCACTATGACGATTTTTATTATACTTTTTAATCATCATAATATATTTGTTTTTTTAAATTCGTATATACATATTTAACCCTTTCCGCAGTAACTAACATAAGTACCTGGTTTTTACTGTGTAGGAACTTACATATGTACCTTTTTCCGTCGTGTAGGAACTAACATATGTATTTTGTGTACCTGCTACTCTCGTGTAGGAACTTATATTCGCCCAAGGTTTTATGCACCTGAATCCTTATTTACTGATAAGATAACTAAATTATTCCGTATATAGTAATGGACCCACTAAATAATAATTCATGGGTACCTACGTTACACGTGTGAAAAGTCATTATTAAAAAATCACAAACTTAAAATATCATATGTAGTATGACATCTCTGTATGAAATTTTCATTTTAAAAACAAAAAACAAAATAGTACCCAGAAAATAATAAAACTTCAGAACAATATAAATGCAATAAACAACAATAATAATATAATAAATTATAAATTATAATTACGTAATTCTCCACCTTAATTGGAATATTTCGGGTTTTTATTTTACAACTTTAGCAATCCCAATTATCGTGTCATACAAACACACGTATACACGATATCGAGGATTAATTAGTAAGTTTAGTTCAGTAATAACTGGTTAATTAATTTACGAAAAATATTCGTTAAATATTAATTAGTAAATATAGAGTTTATTAACTACCCAAGTGAAACGCTAATATAATTTAGTTTTACTTAGATACACGTTTTAAAGTCCATTATATAGTATTATAGGATACTCTACCAAATTGTATACATTGCGTTCGATGATTTATATTAACGTTAAATGAAAATATTAGATTTATGTCAACGGTTGTTTTTGAATATTTACGTTTATATATTCAGTGACTTTGGAGAAAATGCTTCAAATAATAAATAAAATAAAATTACGGACAGTTTATAATTTACATACGGAGTACAGAAAAGTTGTCTCAAATTCTAGAGCCACCGCTTATTTATTTGTATCAAATAAGTCATTTAAAAGTAAAGTTATTTTAACTTGAAGGATCATTTAGTAACTATGTTCTCCAATATTCTTCACAACACAAAAAAAAATTCTCATAACAGTCATAACAATATTTATGTAATTATTGCAATTACCTTTTTTAACTGCCCAGTATCTACAAATCCCTATAAAAGTGTAAATTATGTTGTTTACTCATAGTTTTTTTTATGTGTGAACTGATGGGACTTTTGAGCCAAAATAAATTGGCATAAAATTAACTATTAAGTACTAGTATGCAACAGTTTTTATTGCCTGACGGGACTTCTATGTCCCATATTCAACCAGAAAAAATTATCGTGAGAGAAAAAATGTTTGTCATCATCCAAGATCATGTACTATGGATGTAGTCACACCTGCATGGCTGTGAATTAGATTTGATGCCAGACTGACTGAAAATCTAGAGCCTTGGTTATTACTGCTCATGCGTGAATGACGGATAATTCAATCTGAATTACGTGGATGCGTACAGACAGTAGGGGTTCTTGGTTCATTCATAGATCACATATTCATTATGGCATCAAAAATTAGGCTGACAATGCTGACATGACCTAAGGTTATCATAGTAAAAAACACGTTTTTCATCAAATTTTGGTAAAAAAATATATCCTATCTTACATATTACAGAAAAAAAATCATAATGGACAAAAAAAAATGTTTTCAAGTTCTAGTCCTGAAAGGATTTAAGATCGATAAAAACTTGATTTCAAATTAGGTACCTACAAAAATTAACTACATCATCTTTATTTGTTACGACTAATTTTTATTTCTAGAGTCATTACTATTTTCTTAAATCACACAGATGACAAATAACAAAATCTTTTTTAACATTTTTTGCAAGTATATTGTCAATGGATTTTGGTAAAATGGTACAACTTATTTTTATGAAAACGTTGATGGCGGAATCATTAATTTTTAGTTACACAGTCCACTAAAGTTATGTAACTTAATTTATAGTTTTGATTGCAATAAATGGAATCAATTTAACTTACTGTAGGGCTTAGTATGTTATAATTTTTTAATTAACTTTTAATACAATATTAGATATTTTTACAAACTTAGAAAATTTAATCAAGCACAAAAATAATATTTTGTTCCTTTTTAGGACACTAACTTACATAAAAAAGTATTTATTCCAATATTATTTTAAAATTAAAATCAAAAGTTTAATGAATTCACCACACATAAGAACATTTTTGTGAACAATTAAAGAGTGAACCAACATGTATGGTTTAACAATTCATATTTCCTAAAAAAATGCTTCCCAATAAAACGAGGAATACTAAAACTTTTAAAAACATAGTAGCCAACATGTAAAAATTAATTCACAACTTTTTGATTAAGATTTTTAATGTATCAAAAATAAAAATAAATACTTTTAATGAAAAATTTCGTTTTATCATTTTGATTAATCCTTATTAATTATAAACTACGTGTTCAATAACGTATAATACAATACCTATATAATAATAAATACATAATATATTTTTATTAAATAAATAAATAATTATACATATAGGTACTTATGAAAATTGCTGAATATAATGGTCACTTCCGTGAATTATCAGCCAAGATAAAATTCTCTATTTTTTCATAATGTGTGTCAAAAATTAGCGGAAAAATTCTAAATAACCTCAAATTTCAATAAAGATTAAAATACTATTTAAGTAAAGATAAATTCTTAACACTAAACTTTGAGCTTTTTTCCATTTGAAATGTTTTTTTTTTTAAAGTAAAAATGTTGAATTTATGTATATTTTAAACAATATCTACTATAATTATTCCTTCTACTTATATTAAAATATACTAATAATAGAGACTTATCAAAATGCAGACAAAACATACTTTCAGTTTTAATCTATTATGAAATATGATATACTTTAAAAAAATATTTTTTATCCTTACTATACTTTCCAAGATATTATTTTAAAATATAATTATCTGTAGATGGTTTATACGAAATAGTGAGTGTTTTATATTTAATTTTGAATATTTTTTGAAAAACTTTAAATTGCATTTAATGTGAATTATGTTTTACTAATTAGGTACATATTCAACTGGGTACAGAAAAGCTTACTTCTCCAATACTAAAGAAAATTATAATTTAAATACCGGCAGATCTAGGGTTTTTTTATGGGATGCTATGTTGATAATAAAGCTCCTTTAGAGATTTTTGATAAGTTTAGGAGATAAGATGAATATAGAATCAATTGTAAAATAGTTTATATTCTTCGTGGACGCTTTTCAATTTAAGATCAGAAGATTTTAGATTGATAAATTTTTAACAGCGATTAAGTGCATACATATCTTTCTTTAGGATGAGAGGGAATTTTTAAGATTAAGTGAAGCTGTTTGGACATCAATCGATCCACAGACGTAATAAGTTAAAACGTAAATTATTATTTTTCTATACACAATTAAATTTTTAAGTATTCAGAATAAACTATTCACTCCATTCTATGGTAAGCACCTCGGTATGGACTCAAAAGTTCTAAAAGCAATATTTTTTTAAAAAAATGTGTTCAAGATTTCGCATTAAGAAAATAGCAATAATAATTTAAATATTAATATACCATAGCTTATCCTTAGAAATAGGTAGAATCATTTTTTTTGTATAAAAAAATGCACCATTTTAAGATTTTGAGCTTAATGATAAATGTAGGTATTGGATTTATTTACTAGAAGAATGCTTAAATGTAATTATTGCTTATTATTCTATGTTTTGCTTATCGAATTACTAGTAGGTCGTGAATAGTATATAGTTACACAATTGATGTACGTATATACAATTATGTAATGATTAATATTCATAACTTATTAGTCGTGTATTATAGTATTAAAATCGTTCATTGGAGATCACTGATCCACTTGATGTATCAAGCTTTTAAAATTAATTGGTTAAGAATAAAATTAATTCAATGTTTTTTATTGAATTCACTAGGTAATGTAAACTACATCAAGATCCTATCGGTTAGCTCTTCTTCAGTCATATACACAAAGCAAGCGGTCCATAACATTTCGGATTGACCGTCCTAACAGATCCCGACTCCAGCTTGGTCGTCTCAACGACGAGATTTTAAATTAATTCATTTATTTTTACTTATTATTGTAAATATACTTTATTTTGTATGTATAGTTGAATAACTGTTATGCGAAACATAATTATATTATGTAAAAATTCTTATTGTTCTTTGTCAAAGTTAAAAACTAGTAATCTTATTACATATAACCAATGATATTTAATCTAATAATAGTATTTAATATTTAATATGGAGAGAAAACTTTTAAAAACAATTTTAAAAAAGCCTAGGTAATGTAATACTTAATTTTACAATTAAACATTCTAATTTTAACTATATGTTAATAAAATTGATTAAAAATATTTTAAAGATGTTTATTATACATCGATTTTAAGTAATTAATTCAGAATGACGTCAACACTATCCAAAATATATTATTTCGAAATGATTTTTATACCTTAAAACACAACTAGAAATTATTTTTTCAACATTTAGGTATATATTTATGTTTCTCAAGAGCACTCGCTTTTTCTCTGTATTCAAATACGTCAAATGATATCACATTACTTTATTTACTAGGTACATTACTTTATTACCTCTCTATTAATTGATAAGTTTTTAATAATAACAGATTATTTTATTTTTGCGAATACAGTAAAAATAAAAACTTAAAATTTTATTTCATTATTTGGTTGTAATTCAGTTTATTTTAATGTTGGTACAATTTAATTTACTAATATTTTAGGGAACTAAAATTTTATGATTTAAATCAAAAACAATTTTCAAAAAATTGGTGACATTTTTATAAGATTAAGTTTTGTACTTAGTACAAAGTTTATATGTATTAAAACTTAAAATTGTATAAGTTTATCATATCTTAATAGTATTTTCTGTTTAAAATGTATTTATGACGTAGGTACATAATGGAATTTATATCCTTAAAAATGATAACTTGACAATTTATTTTTATCCCTAAAATACTTAGCTAGTTCAAAGTACTTAAAAACATATAATATTTCATCTTTATAAATTATAGACGTATCTTTTCTAACGATATTAAAAATAAACCTGATAAATGTATATGTAACTAAGTAAAAGTTTAAATAATGAATTATGTACATTTTTCTAAGCCATTTCAAGAAGAGGTGGATGAAGCAAGTCTAGTGACAAATATAAAAATTTGTTGTTTTTTCATTCAATGTTCTTAATAGTTGATTCATTTTCTAACAAATATAGAACACAACCTGAAGTTCGTAAAATAACCTTGGTCTTGAGTGCCCGTTGTATTGCACCCCTTGCAACTCGCTAAATCTGCTACTGATTGTAAGTGCATTAAGCAAAATAATACTAAAAAATAATTGTAAATTGTTGTACATTTATCGATTTGTTACAATAAATGTTCTGATATAACATATATTTAAAATATGTATCTTATCTTACTTAAGATAATCTGAAATATGTTCATAATAATATAGTCTTAAATCTTAATATAATAACTAAATAGAGTAATAAATTTGAATTAATTAATAAATAGTGTAGATCAATAATTGTCATATTCAATTTTATAAACCTATATTATGTTCTGAATCGTTAATAATAAATAATAATTCATTTAATCATTATTATTTTTGTTGTTTATTTTGTGTTGTCCTTAATTACGTACTGCTCGTAACACGAAAATGTAGGTATAGGTGAGGCGTAGGTGATATAATGTAGGTAGGTAATAAATATGTAGGTATTGAGATAATATCAAGATTTTATAAAGGTATTATCAAAATATTTATAAACATTATACAGTACAATTATATTAATTTCAATTGGTATGAAAAAAAATATCATATATTATGAATTCTAAAATAATACGTTTTTAAATGTTAATATTGTATACTTAAATTAAAATGTATTAAAGTCTCCATTGATCAGTTCAGAATTACTTTTTGGTAGGTACCTACTTACAAGTTATAATTGAAAATTTAACTTAATAAAAATTTTGAACAATACATTTTAATCACACAACAAATAACAATTTAAATAAAACAAAAGTGAAACCAAATCAATGGAAACTATAGTTTATACCTATGTTCGACAAACTTCATTTCATCAATTAACACAATTCATACAATATGATAAAAACATTAAATTTCTTTCGTAGAATTTTTAATATGTCTGTTATCTATTGGCTTTTCAATTAAAAACGATCCAAATAAATGATTCTTCTTAGTATACAAATTACAAATATTACAAATCACAACAATCAGGTACAGAAGTACATAATATTATAGCGATGATTAAAACATTTAATAACCATGACCATTGAATTAAATTGTTATTGAAATCCCCGAAATTAACATCATTAACTTTTTACTGCTTATATTAATAATATATTTTACCGAGATTATAATTCACTACCTCATTTAAAATAGTTTTTATTATTATTATTATTATTATTAGAAGTACACAATTTGTGTCTTAGGACATAATAACTAATAAGAATAAATAATTTAATATAGCAAACTATATTATATTAAAATTGATGTAAAATTATAAAATGGTGATAATTGTGTATTTCGATTAGCTAAAAATGTTTTTGTACACTACATCAAGGCAAATATAAAATTTAAAACTGATACTGGTCTAATATACTAAATAGTAAGTACAATACAATATATTAACTGTATGATTATATTTCGATCACTGTGTTGTACAGAATTTATTTACATTTTTTTTCCATTCAGCTATCATGGGTTATTGAATCACAATTGTTATTTTTTGTCGAATACGACAATATTATAATTACCCACACCATAAATTATAAATTAAAATAAATAACAATCATACTTTTAAAACAATATTTATTAAAAGTTAAAACGTAATAATTTCAAATCGCTGGATGCAGACTAACCAACTGTTGCGGTTAGTGTTGAAGTACATATACATTTTTATGTTATTATTATTTGTTATTCAGTGAACAAACTAAGACACAAACAAAGTTATATCGATCATAATATGCGACAGCCACAATTTCTAAATAAATACTGCGGTTTTTCTAAAAATGTGGGGTCTCGTAAAAAAAAAACAAATTTATTGAACAATAGAAATTTGGCCAATATATGAAAAGGTCAATCCATCCAAGAACAGTTAATATCAATTTATTGTTATTCGATGTAAAAACAAATTTCTCGTAGTGTGGATGAAATATGGGTTTATAGTAAGGCACATTGCATAATATTAAGTACAATAAACCTATTATGTTCCTTATTGATATATTCATGTAAATATAAATTTATCAACTATTATGACTCATTAAAGAACTCCAGCAATAGGGTGTTAGGATATTACAGTTTGGAAGAAGATAAATGTCAGACGATGGGAAGCATATAGGACCAGTATCGAAAACTTATTACTTGAAAAGCATTTTATAAGTACCTGTAGTGCGACGTAATCTCCAAAACCGATGGTGGTGAGGGTAACGAAGCAATAATAAAAACTATCAAAATAGCTCCATCCTTCGTATTTTGAAAATACGGCCGCACCAGTGGTGATGATAACCGACGACAGTAGTCCAGTGGCGAACATTAGATTCATTTCCGTGGCTTCTTCCTTTTTACATTTTAAATATTGTTTGGCCCTGTAGACGAATAATTAAAATGTTTTGTATTATGTATATCGTTGTTGGATATTGAAATATTGACTTGAAAACACGTCAACAGAATATCTGCTGCTTCTTTAACCAGGCTATCGACCTGAGATTATCAGAAATTCTGAAGTATGATAAAATAAATCATTTTAATCAGCGGGGTACCGTTTTTAAGCCTGAGTGAAAAATCTTGTATGCAAAATGTAAATTTCATTAAACACTGACTGGGCTTAAATATAAATGATAAAAATAAAAATTTGATCATGAAAAGCGTTCTAATGAAATTATGTTGATACAAATACATTACTATATATAATGTAGATACATTTTTCAATATTTATTCCCAAATATTTTTTCAATTCCATACAATGTTAATACTTACATAAAAAATGTTAGCCATATACTTATGAGTATATGAGATCTATTTTTATTTTTTTCATTCACGAAATACCAAAAAATTCCGACGTCTTAATCAACTCAAATCTCAATGATATTTTAATCAAATGATTTAATCCAAATTATTTTGGTTTTCGCCCAATTTGATATTTGGTTGTAATTACCCGAATCAATTCTAACATTTTGTGAATATGAGTATACTTTGTGGTTAGTTTTCACTGGCTTGATTAAAGTCTTACAAACACGGAACAGTATTTCATGAATCTCGAGGGACTTAAGAATCAAGTACTTATATTTGTTCACTAAAAAATAATACAGTTATTTGCATTTCTAAAAAAACTATCAATAAGAATGTGACAATATAGTTATGATGACTACAGACTACATATCGTTTGAATATGTGAAGAAAAATTTAACATACGTGATACGTAGTGAGTCATTAAAAACATTTAATCTTATTAAAGTACCTATTACAAAATATCCAAATAAAATATTATGTGTTTTTAGTTTTACCAATTTAAATGAATAATAATAAAATATATGGGAATACAAATTTAAACAATAAGCATACAATATATAGTATAAGTGTAACAGTTGAGTTGTAAAATTAAGAAAGTCGTAAAAAATATGTATTTATTTTTAGTTTAGAAATCTAAAAGGATATTTTACTTCCAAAAAGCATGATTAAGAAACTGCTCACCCAATATTTAAAAGATAGTAAATACGACTTTTTACAATTAAACATTTACCGGCCCATACCTACACATATATTAAATATTAAATATACATCAGTACATTAACAAAACTGTCAGCCACTCGAAATATTTTATTTATCCAGAAACAGGAGATAACACAAAAGACAAGACACCGAAAAACTATAGATAACTGTTAAATTTAAAGTTAATATTAATATTTATTTAAAAAACAAAATAGATCTTGTCTTATAGTATCTAGATTTACTAAGTACTAAATTGAAAATTTAATTTCAACGATAGAGATCCTGACTCCCTTAAACTAAAACGTAACTATTTTTGAAATTTTTTTCGAAACTAGTGTAGGACATTTGAAAATGTTGTCGTCAGAAAGTGAGATAAATATTCTTGATGACTTATAAGATTGACGGAATCCCACTTTTAGGCAAGTTCTAAATTTTTTTATACCTACATATAATTATAATTTTAAATAATGTTGACTCATACTTTTGATATAATACCTAGTACTTTTTATGTTTACGATAAAAAAATGTATTTGTAGGTCATATACTGGACCATCACCTAAGTATCCACTTATAGTTACAATCTAAATATTTCCGAAGGGATTCAATTTTGATAACATTCAATTTAAAAGATATTTTGTTCTGTAATCATAAGTATATATTTTTTGGGAAGTTTAAATTGCTATGTATTTATGTAACAAAAAAACATTCGATTTCCGTTTCCCAAAACAAGATCCTTTTGTAAGCACATCTATAAAATGCAAATATTTAAAAATTCTTTCTTAGTGTAAATTTACATTCTGGAACAAAGGTTCTGTCAAAATTCGAAGTCTAACTTTTATAGTTTTAGCTGTATATTGATTCAAATCAGTTGCATGGATGTATATTAATATTTTGGGAAAACTAGAGTTTGTATGCAAAACAAGTTTTTAACAAAATCTATTTTGTGTTTTTGTAGTAATTAAAAAATAAAAACTGTAAAATTTTCAAATTTTTACTAGATTTGATATAGATAATTTTTAAAATATTTTGTCCCTTTTTGTAATATCTATAAATGCTTAAAAAGTTTTTTTTATTTACTCATGATATAAATTAGCTTGATAATGTTATACAAGATTCATCATAAGTTTTTTTAAAGAAATTTAAAAATATAATTCAATGTAAAGTCAAATGAATGTTTTACATTTGATTTATCAAATCATAATATTTTAACGACGTTATAAGTAAATAAACATAATAAAATTATTTTACCTCTAACAGGTTTTGTTTATTTTGTTTTTAACTAAAAGCATATGATTTGTAGTAACATTCAAATGTTACTTAAATTATCATTTTAAATACAATGAAATTGTGTGGTTACAATCTAAAACGTGGCATTGCAATTTTTAGTTTATTTTATGAAGGACACCTGTATGTTTCATTTGATTAATGTGTAGTTGGAAAATGAATAATATTGTGATTTTGTTTTTACATTAATACACGGTATTCAATTTATAGAAGAGCCTGACATGACTGTAGGTATGAGATGACAGTTTTTCTACTTTCTAAGGATATTTTATTATATATTTATACTGCTTATTTAATATTTCATTTTTCTATTAGTGATATTATGGTAGGTTTTTCTATTTTTACATCAAATGCTTATTTTAAATAAATGTGTCTAAATATATTTAAATT
Source organism: Myzus persicae (assembly GCF_001856785.1). NCBI lineage: Eukaryota > Metazoa > Arthropoda > Insecta > Hemiptera > Aphididae > Myzus > Myzus persicae. The sequence goes on from NW_019103592.1 coordinate 85,897, forward strand.
GTTTTATACACAACTTATGCGGATTCTTGTATTACATTTTCAAGATTTTTGAAAGAGCCTAAGTATTTTTAAATAAGGCTAGGCTTAGGTAAGTTTAGGTTAGGGAATTTAATTTTTGATTCAAAACGTATCATTGCAGTGTGTATTTTATAAAACATGTTATTGTTAATACATGTTATAAAAAAAAATTTAACCAAGTGTATTATTGTCCTTTGGGAATATACAATCAAAACTGGAATTCATGTAATTAATAATTTAAAATTAAATATTTTATCAAATCAGTGCATTACATTTCTTGAAAAAAAAGACAATATTGTCCATGAAAAATGATTTCATGATATCAACTGTTATAATTTTAATATCACTTAAAATCGAAACCAAAAAGCTTCATTGTTATCAGAATATCGAACAACCAATTTATATCAATTGAAACGTACTAGTAAAGTACTTTGATAATATATGTATCACTCTAAAAATTTAAAAATATTTATTGTATATTATTGTCTTTGAAATTTTATTGTAACACATTTTGAAAAAAATGTCATTCAAGTACATTTTAGCTATGATTTTTTCAAGTCAAAACGTGCTATTGGCTACACGTTTTATACCAAAGCCTTAATAAAATTACTCAAAATAGGGTCTTAAATAATATTTGAATTAATTAAGTTTGAGTTAAAAATGAAAGTTTTCAGTTATTTAATGTTTAAGTGCATATTATGACCATTCAATTATACCTACACACCTAACCGTATACCTAAAATGTAATAATTATCATATCAATCAATTATTATTATCGTTAATGATGTATACTTAGAACATGGGTTTAATTGATTAGATTAGTTTTAGTTATTTCACTGATATATTTTGTCATAGGACTTTTGAACTCTTTAATTGTTTTCCATAACAATTATAGCATATTATTACAACTTAAAAAAACCTTTTTAAAACGATTTATCACCTCCTAATAACTACGGACGCAAATTTATTTAAACGTTCACCAATACTCTGGAACATAATAAGTCCTAATGGTATGCCCACCATAGCGTATGCCATACAAAATGCTTTGCCGCCAATTGTCACTGGTGTCGAGTGCCCGTAACCTGTGAACAAAAAAAGATAATAATTTTAGAATTCATACATTATAAATGATATTGTATTACTTTATATTTTATTAAAGCTATTATTATTATTCAATATTATAGTAATTAGTAATAGTGTTATTTTTTATAATTATAAGTAGAATTTGTAATTTTTATAAATATGAAATGAAGGGAAAACATGAATATTTGCTACATGAGCTTTTAATCTCCCCCTGCAATATCTGCACAACAAATGCACAATGAATGCCTTGCAAAAAACATATTTCTTATACCTACACCTAAACTTCTGAATACGTCATAAATGTATAGTTTTTTTGCAATAGTTTTTATTCAATATTCTATGTAAGTTAATATCTGATTTTTTTAGTACCTTTAGGAAAATATTTTACAGTATTTTATAAATGAAATATGCAACATATGTACTAGCAGAAGCAGAATCAACTGCAGTTTTGATGACAATTTTTTTATTTAATCAAGTACCTAATGAATTATAACTTTTATTATAAGAAACAACATTATTATCTTTTTTTTTTTAATTTTAAGAATAGAACCGTTTACCAATCATAGCCAAAACAACTGTGGAGAAATAAAATGCGCCCGCAAATTTCCATTGTGGTCCAGCTTTGTGAGGTTTGTTTTCGATGATGGCAACTTCCATCATCCTGTAATCATCTTCGCTTATGCTGTATTTTCTCACCAAAGCTGCTTTTAATTCTATAACCATCGTAAAAAATATAATATAGGTAGGTATATGTATAATAATAAAAATTATCAACTAACCAACAAGATATCATGAATGTTATGTTAGTATCATAATAATTAATAATGTACCTACACACATTTATACAGTATATTGAAGATTGACTTTAAATTCATCTCTGTTTGGTAGTAATCACAATCCAACGATAAATAGTCCAGTAATTCAAGGGGTGATAACATAAATGCATTGATGTTCAGTCCACGAGTAAATAAATAATTGAACATTAATTTATAAGAAGAAGTAACTGACCTGGCTGTTAGAGTTTGAATTAGAAATAAAACTATTTTAAAAATAAAAATAAGCTAACCTATATAGGCTATAATAATTATTTATATTATTCAAATGTATTCAACGTATGAATAAGATTATTGAATACACGAATGACATACCTATCTACCATCATTTTAGAAATGATTATAATGTCTAAACGTGTATTTGCAAACTTTAACGGTTTTTTTATTTTACAACGTTTCAAATTGGTCTACAGATATAGCCTACAACAAAAGATGTAATTACGTATTACAGTTTTAATGAAAAATAAATAAAAATTTTAATTGAATATAGAATTTGGAGAAAATCTTTTCCATTGTTATTCGTTTGTCTTTGTTATCATAATTATGTTTAGTATTAATTTGGAAATCTTTTTCGTTTTTAAGAGGACACTACTGACGCATTTGTTGCCTTTGTCTTACATACCAATTTTACGACCAGCAGTTCATATTTAACTAAAAAATTTAAGTGAATCAACCTGTCATGACACTTAACATTAAGAACATAATTATCTGTGTTTTAATACTTTTTATGTTGGTTTTGATAAGATAATTCAATGTTTAAGTGATCAAAATAATAATCAAAACAATTATGAACGGAGGCGTCCTGTCAGCCTATAATTTTAAGCATATTTTTAAGATTATTTTTATTTCTACCTATTAGCAATTTGTATTCCTATATTAGTAGTATCAAATATTGAGCAAGTTTTTTCTAAACCAAATCTCAACTATTACTTTCTAAAAAAATTTGTTTTCATATAAGTATTAATACATTAGTATTACACTATTACTACAGCTGGTAATAGCAATGTAACGTTATGGAACTGCATCAATATTTTCGTGGTATAAAAAACTTTAAAATGAAGAAAAATAATTTTAAAATATTTAGAAAAATTCATTGCATAAAATAAATAATAATATAATAATATAAGTGATATAAAGTTTCAAGTTCCAACAGATTACTTTTTTTAATTACAACTACAAATCTTTATTTTTAGTTGAAATATTAGATTTTGAAGAAATTGGAAATTGAAAAACTATAAAAAAATTATTGTGCATATGCAATTTTGATTTTTTTTTTTTTTAAGTTTCTGTAAGAACTTAGGAGAAACCTTTGTATAACATTTTGATTTCCACTCAAAAATAAGTAAAAGTTAAAATGAATATTTGGTGGAAATTTATAATAACGATTTATATAAACGATTATTTATTTTATAATAACAACAACAATTAAAATCGATTTCGTCAAAAGCTGATTTTGGTTACAAATTCAAGTTATCCAAATTTTTTTTTCATTATTTCTAGTTATTAAGAAAATTACAGGGAATTTTTTATTGCATCGAAAGATGAAAACCGATAAAAGAAACTACACCATTGTAAAATCAATTCATTCGTTGCTCTACTCAGAATATAAAATATTAATTTTAATGGCTTGAAACATTTCACTATTATGTATAATTTATATGCTAAGTTTTTCGCAAAATTTAAATTATTAATTCATTATAATTATATAAATGGTTAAATAATTACTAAATAGTTGTATATAAATTATTATTAATAAAATATTGTTATTAGGTATAATAGAGGCTGTCACATTGTAAGCATAGAATGGATTTTTGTATGCCATTATTATATGTTTCATTGAATTAAAATGTATCGTTTCAATTCTGTAATCAATAATATTATACACCTACTCAATAGTCAATGATGTGCATACTTGAAACAAACTTTGAAAGTGCGACTTTTCCGGTTTTTTTGTTGTGTTCAGCTTGTTTTACATCATGTTGTAGCCATTAAGTGATTTTTAAATTTAAACTCGTACATAAACAACTGTTTTTTACCTAAAAGGTGATTCCATCTTTTTCTCTCAGTTTCCGATTCCAATGCATCGAATACCGCTGCACCTACTAGCAAGTATGTGAATGTGCAAACTACTAGGGACAGTGTGCGCACGTTCTGCCGTTTCATGTTTCTTGTTTATTCAATTCGTGCCACTGAAATAAACAAAATCTAATTAAACTGATACATATACCATATTAATGTGTGTTGTATATTACCGAACGGCTTACGCTATCAACATTTTAGCTTAATAAAATATGTTGTGGTCGAAATTAATATATGCGTGTTTGTTAATAGAGTTGCGCTTTTTTTCTTTTAATGAAACATTTCATTTTAAAAAACGGAAATTAAAATAACTAAAATAATTACACATGCACAAACTAAACAAAATACCTATCGTAATAACCTTATGAATGTAGAAATTATTAGGTATTGAAATTGTTCAAGACCTGGATTATTTGTCAAGCTATTTGCAGGGTATTTATTTTATAAACAATATACATTCACCGCCTACTATAATGGAGTAATGTACATATTATATATATTATATTAAACTGGCGTCAGTCTACGGTGAATTCTTCATATAAATAATATGTTATTGAGGTTATCCGTTTTTATGAAAATATTTTAACAAATAATAAACACAATAATACTATACTATGAAAGAAAACGTTTGTCCAAGGAATAGACGCATGGTGTTGTAATGCATTATATTGGTTTTTACTGTTAAATGTAAAAACAAATGCTTTACATAAATGGTACACGTTATCAAATGAATTGGAATATGTAATCATAAGTAAGTTAAATTTGACGATTTCGATTACGATTACGACGATATTTAAAACCAAAATGATAATTTTTCGATTAGACGTGCGTTTATTTGTCTACTACATATCTTTATTATTATTATGTAATTCGTTATCGCTATTATCGTATTGATAATCGTACGCATATAGGCACAAAATATTATGATATATTCGGCAGTAACTCTGCGTGAGATGTCATTATATCGCTATTTCCCCAATATTCCATATCACAGAAAACCAGCAGATTTCACAAAGTCTTGTATTATATTTACATATTATGCAATTGTGTGTACTATAAATAGAGCTAGAATGAATGCATAATATATAAACTCATCATCGTTATAATTCGGACAGTATTCGTACAGTGACATCATACATATTATTATTCTATGTATTCGTTTGACGCCTTCGATTTTAAATAATTTCAATATTGCGTTACATGCAAGAAGTAAGATGACCTTTTCAAATTTTTGTACGGACGACGCTGTGCAAAATATTTATGCGCATTATCGATGTGGGAATACGACCAGTCTCGATAACATCAATAAATTGATGTGGTGCAGAGGAAAGAACAATATTAAAACTACCTGCATTTGAGCATTGTATGTAATAATAACACATAATATTACTTTATATTATACGATATTGTTTATTATTGAGACACAACATAGATTCTTCTAAAAGCCAAAATATCTTCGTGAAAATATGAATTACATATTTAAATTTATAAATTGAATACAATAAAATGATAATTATTATCTTTTAATCTTTGATGTGAATACAAAAACAAACCGGTGGGTATCGAATAAAAGTCGTGTACACTCTACAGCTCACTTAAATCAAATTCAATAAATAATTAACAACAATTAGATACATAACTTAAATTTCAGGATCGCAGTTTATACATATCCTATGGAGTATAGGTATGTCTACACAACAATTCAATTTTTAGTTACCTATTAATATAGAACAAAACAATTTGGTACGATTATAATATATATTTTGGCCGTATTAAGAAATCTACACCGTGGAATATATTTTCAAAATATGGATATCAAAATCGCAAAAAAAGCAATAGAATATTGTTAAACAAACATAGATGTGCGCAATTTGAAAATATCACGCCAATTAAAAAAAATACAACCCCCTCACACAGAACCAATATTATATATACCTACCAATAGCGGATGGATAGTGGCAACTCGGTCTTACAGGTTTGTTTCCGTTGATAGGAATTATTGTTCACGATTTTGGCAGAACAACATGATTGTGCTCCAAAATGTCTTCAGGATTGTCCCCGTTCCTTCCGTTTCTCACCAAGAATGGGTCAAACCCACACTATGAATATTTGAATTTTTAATTCAGTACCACGTTGTTTTGACACGTGGCATTCTTCACTAAAGATCAATATATTCTGCAAAAACATTTATTTCATCATAAGCTTATAATATAGCAAAAAATTAAAACTGAACTTGGTTGTCAAAAATAGCAATTTTGGTAACCAATTATTTGAAAATATAAGATGTATAACTCTATGAACGATAAATAAGTGTAACCCATACTGTTAAATTGCTATAAAATATCTGACAACCGTAAACAACACTTGTTTATAGAAATTAATTGGATGAAATATTACATTCGATTTATAAAAAAATGTATGTAATATATGTTTATTTCAGCAGCAACAAAAACTATACGCACCGTTTACAGTTGAGTAGAGGTGTCTGTCACTGAGTTCTACATGCAGGTAATGCTCATCCCTCCCACACAAAAAAAAAATAATCGAAAACAATATCGTACTTTACTGCAATGCGATGATTAATCGACGTCGAATGACAGATATGTGTATGTATCATACACAAAAACCATGTTTCAAAACTTCAAAACTCCAATAAGTAAAACACTATTCAAAAATATATACTTTATGGAAAATGTAATCTAATTAGGCCATTTCAGATTCTTACGAAACAGGGAAACTATAATTTTAATATTATATGATAATATGAATATAATATGTGGCAGTAGAGCTACAGTAAAAAAATCCTAAGATGTGAGCGTACGATATAAATGGTGCCCGTACGTGTATTATAGACTTATTGAAAACACCTTAGCGGATAATAGATACTATTCTCAACAACGGTCATTGGATCGGACATAAAAAACAATATTTTTATGTTATTCCTTATAAAATTAGATAAAATTCGACTGCCAAAAGAATGAAAAACGGACAGTTTCGATATTCCCGCTATAATTACGTGGTACGACGTTGAAATTGACAATTTTCCCTGAGACGATGATAGAATATTGTTTGATTGAAAGTGATATTACTAACTTTGAACATTCGACCGCCGTCATATTGCAGGTGCCGACCCTCCGCGGGGCATCAGACGATTTCGGCGGATTTGCGGGCCTCGAACTAGTCGTTTACGTTTATCAGTAAGTCATGATATGAATATTACTATTATAAAATTGTTATTATCCCCGAGCGTTTCGGAAACTGTTTCCGCAGAGAATAAATTCGCGATCGATGCCGTCCCTTCCTGCTATTATAATAGATGTGCGCTTAATTTTAAAATACTATATTGATATTATTAAACCAGCTCTATACATTTTATTATACGTTACAATATTATTGTACTTACACTTACATCCGGTGCGATCTCAAAGCCAACGTGCGTGTCGATTTCTTCGTTTTCTTCGGCGGCGAAAAGCGTTTCCACGTAATATTATAACGACGATATTATCATATTCGCCGTGTGTCCGTCGGTCGTGGTGTGCCGGTCGCCACCACTATCGTCGTGCGAGAGCGCTGCCGCCGCCGCCGGACCGTTTATCGCGCCCGCCCCGGGTAGGACGGAGAAAATAATCGATTTTCCCGCGCGAAGCTGCGGCGCGCAGTGTCGCCGGCCCTGCGGCGCGAGATATATACCACGAATGTCCCACCACTGGGTTGTAATAATAATAATACATTTTTATTATCGTGTCGTTCTTGCGATAATAATGTGCTGTATCTCAATGACGTCGTATTGAAAATGTCGTTAGGACCCGATGCCGCGTGCGTTTCGTTATTCAAAATTCGAATTGCACATCCCTGCAATATAATATTGACTGTCGAAAAACTCATGGTTTCCAAACGGCAAAATCGACCAACTGATATGACGCTACAGTGGTGTACACTTATACCTACCTACCAACTTGTTGAGCGACACTCGCAATCAAGTGTCCACATACGCATATTATAATAACATAACACTGACGACCTCGCCACAGTGACCATGAACACCGCACTTGAACCAAACGAAACTTAACAAACAAATAACGATTTGTAAAAAATGCGTTTATACAATTTATACAGTGATAACTTTTTTAATCGATGTAAATATTGCCAATCATTATGAACAGGAGTCTCCGGGTTTTTGGCTCTCGCCTACCGCCACTCGTCCGTGCCTTAGCGCTGAGCGCTACTTACGGGCGAGGGTGGAGCTAGTGCGGCGACGCAAGCGCCGCCGGGCTAGGGTCTTCTGTGGAACACCGGCACCGGGCCCGAGGGCCCGTACCTTTCTTGAGGTCCGGGATGACTCAGTTAAGTGCCACCTGGGTACCAGACCTCCCACTAGGTGCAGTGGTTTGCTGTTCTACTATCGAGCGCTGGTCCCACAACCACCACGTTTCAGCCGAGTTAGGCTCCTCAACCTTGAGGTGGCATCGCTTCTGACGGCGGACCGTGCAGCGTGCGATGGGGCTCCCCTCTCCCGTGGCACCGACTAGGTTTTAAGTTGACGTCGGTAGGTCAACCCGGTCACCGGAGTGACTTCCCACTATTCTGGCTCCCCAGCCGGCTAGTGGTGGGCCCAAATCATTATGAACAGTAAAAACTAAAAATAATGTTGTGTTATAATCGGGGATGTGAATTTAATGCTCACTAAAGAAGCTGCTGTCGACTCAGCGTCAAGTATGCATACGAACTTGGGTAAAATATGTTTTAAAAACGTTAATTTAAAGTAATAGTTTATGCGGAAAGTTATAAGTTATAAGTTATTTTTAGTTTTGTATAATATGTAGCTTATAAGAAGACGTCGTAGAAGTTGTCTCTGTCTTATTAACGCGTAACGTAGCAAATTATAAGTTACAAAGAATTTATTTTACTCACTTGTTTTTTAATATTAGTGTGAGTAGACCTATGGGTTATGATAAAATTTAAAGGTGAGGATATTATTTGGGAACCCCATATAGAATTTAAATAATTAATATATTTTAACTATAAAGCCAGTTATAAACATTAAAAAATTATTGATAGTAAATTAAAATATTAAAATATCAACAAAAAAGGCCAAAGCAGGGCCCTGCACTAAAATTAAGATTGACATCTAACACCCATAAGAATCGGTTAACTTGAAACCCGAAAATTTTGTCTCTTACAATCTTCATGTGATAATTTATAATCGTGTATGTGTTTATAGCGGTTAGTTCGATTTTGTAGTTGGTAAAAAAAGAATGTTACAATCAATTATAGCCTATATAAGTAAATTCAATAAAATTTTCTTTAAAATAAAATCCAATAAAATCATTAATAATTGATTCTGATTAAACCACAACTAAATTATTTCTTACAATATGTATATAATTTCTTACCTTATTTATAAACAAAATGAATCCAAATGTAGCCAATAGAAATGTAAAATATAGACGTGGTCTCGACAAAACTGAACAACGTATTGACTGTCATGACCAATTAATACTTATAAGTAATAAGTAATAATACCTAGTATTATTTGCCAACGTAAATTCGTGGCTATATTTACTAATTCTCCGAAAATCGAGAAATCTCGAAATCATAATTTATTTTATTTCTATGTGGCCTAATAAATTAACCTTATACGCCGACTTAGTTTTTGTAGTTTCTTAGAAAAATACAACTACTGTACACTAATAAACAGAGTTTTGTCTAAAATAAATTTTGTTCATTCAAAATAAATCATTTTTAAAAATTTTTTTCCAGTTTCGTTTGTTTACATTTATTCCGGTGTTTGAATACTGAATACATCCAGCACCCGTAACCAAATTAATAGAGGTTTAATCCGTCTCACGCCGTACACCGTACACACTTGCGCATTACAGTTCTGCTGTAGCCTGTAACATTACAAGTATGTGTCGCCGGCTTTATCTATATATATAAGAATCTAACTTGATTTTGGAGACGAAGTAAACCGGGTTTGAACCCTCATTATAATAATAATCAACTAATTACCAATAATTTTCATGTATTCACCGATAACGGTGTCTGTTTCTTTATTTTTATTTTTTTATTTTATAATCGTTGTATTATTTGTACAGCCAAAAAATAGTCTTATGTTTTTAAATTAAATTACAAAAAAATAATTTCTTCCGGAGGAAGGTCGGGCAGCTAGTATACTATAATAATATACGCAACATTAAACATTTTACGTTAAAAAGTTTAATGTTACTATCGTTAGTAAATAAGACAGAGCAAAACATAAACGTTTTGTGTTGATTTTTTTAAAATGTTTAGTTTAATTTACATGATTACAATTAAAGGTACCCGTATGTTTAATAGTTTAATAAACAACAGAGTTTTATTCATCGACAAGTGTTGTAAATTGTAATTGACAAAAATAATCTTAAAATTTATTTTCTTCTATAAATCTGCTAATTATTAATTTATTATATATATATTTTTTTAATACGATAAAACCATCAAGTATGTTCCAACCACTTTTTATTTATTTTCTTTTATAGTTCAAAAATATTTCCATAAGTTATATTATACAAATAATAAAACATATTATACTCATGTATCTATTATACTATTAGTAGCAAATGTTTAGTAAGTACCTACCTAATACCTATTATAATAGTTACTTTTATTTTTTAAGTCAACGTATAATATTTTAATTATACATGGTAAAAATATTCAGAATTTTACCAACACTGACTGTTTATTTTAATATTTAACAAATCTCGTTTCTTAAAGTCCAAACTAGAAAATCAGTTGGGATTTGACCAAATTATTTTGTGGATTCTAGGTTTTACCGAAATTAATCTTTTAATGTCCAAAATTCAAAAATTAACCAACAGTAGTCGGTGAAACCTAAGATTTTCCCGTTAAATCCTAGGTTTTACTGGTATTTGTATTTTTACCTTGGCTTATAATATAATACTTAACTATATAAGTCATAATAAATAGTAATATGTTGTAGGTAAACTTGTAATGAATAATTCTTCAAAGTTAACTCAAATACATTATTATCGTGTTTAACACATAATATAAGTAAGTGTTTATACTGTCTAGGTATCTATCTGGATAGTGCCAGTTACTTAATTATAAAACGGACTTAAATGTTCACACTCACGCACAGGGTATGAGTTAACACGCCATGCAAATTTCTTCAATTCCAACCTGTAGAGTACCTGTAGGTACCTCGTAAATAATAAATATAGTGCTATTATAGTAGGTGTATAATATGTGTATTGTGTATTGTGTAACTATATATGTATTAATTAAACTGTATTATTGTTACTTGTTACCAGAAATTAAGACCAAATGCGTTTATTGTTAATACCTCCAATATATATAATACATTTTATATTTTTATACGACTAAAATTGGAGATGCTGGAATGGAATTGCACATTTTACATAGTTACCTCATGTTAACAATAATAATAGCTGTCTCATACGTTTGGTCCATATGTATAGGTATATTTCATGAAACAGATTTCCCTTCATTATTGTATGTGTTTGAAACACAAAAATAATCTCTCAATAAGATATAAAATGTCTGTTATCAGTAATTTTGACATTATATTAGGCATGGCTAAATAATAAAATAGCTAGGTATGATAGCATTGAGACGCATTTTAGTTAAGGGTTGCGCAAGTACTATTATGTTATATATTATATACATATATATATATTGCATGATTTAGAGTGGAAAGGAATCTCAGCTGGTCTTATTAATTATTGACAAAAAATACAAGTATATACGCCGATAATTCATGTAAGCTAACATTTCGTCAAGGATCAAAGGCTTAATTTGAGGGTAAATATTAATATTATTATTAATATGCTTATATTTTGTTAACATGTTGCTGTGTTGGAGAAGTGATTATATTAATTCTTGGTGTATATCATTAGATATTCATAAAATTATAAAAGGTATCAGTGAAAACTGTAAACCTTTCATAGTAACTTATATAATAATATTATAAAAGACTTGTAAAATAAATAAAAAATATAATTATTATTACTATATAGGTTATACAAAAACAAGAACTCACCTCAGCTGTACAACAAGCTTCAAGATCATTTATAGGATAGTATATATTACACTATATTTATATTATTATTAGTAATTTCTTAATTCTGAAGGTTGAACTAATTATTGCAGAAACAGGTTCATGGTATATCTAATTGTAAATAGCTAAAAGATAGTACCAACATGTTAAAAATATCATTGTGTACACTGTACAACAAATAATAGCATGTTTAAAGAGTGATAAGTTTAAAATTTTGATAATATTAGAACATTGACCATGTATAAAAAAAAAACTATAACTTACTATGCATATTATGTTTTTTAAATAATCAACTTAAGAGGAATCTTGTATTACATTTTGTAAACCTAAAATTATTTACTAACACAAAAAAACGAAAATTTTCGAAAACCTCAAATGTCTCAAAATTAAAATTAGTCTAAATATTTTACAAATTTCATTATTGAGTACATACAATTATAATTAAAGTAATCGATTGTTTCAAGTTTCTACAGTTAATAGTTTTTCAGCTACAATTAAAAAAAGGTAAAATCGTTTATGACAAAAAGTCATTTTCGGAGGGAATAATAAAAAATATTTGTGGAATTGAACTTAATGATATTTTTATAATTATCATATAAGTTTAAAATTTTGAAATTATATTTTCAAACCTTGAAGATATGAGCTTTTGACCACAAAATAATTGACAAAATATTGTCAAAATCGAACTTCAAATGTTGAAACGCTCATAAAAATCATTGCAGATTTACGATCAACTTTTTTTAATTTCAGTATATTATACAACTTTCGAAATAACATTTTCAAATGTTATTACTATTTTTGACTAATTCATACATTTGCTTTATTGACATATATAAAGAATTAACTGAACAAAGAAAAATCAAAAATTTCCTATTCGTAATTAATTCAAAACATATCAAAATATTAAATCAACGTAGGTATATGATAATGTAGTATGTGATAATACAACTACTAACTTTATTTATAAAACGGTATAATGAATTTCACACATATTATTAGGTACACGAAATAAGTAACTACGCCAAACGCGCTGTGCAAATAGTGAATGACAGCATGTAGGTACTTACTTATGGTCAGTGGCGTAACTAAAACTTTGATTGCCCGTGGCAAAAAAATCCAGCGGGCCCTTAGGCCTTGGTCTTACAAATTTGTAATATAAGAGCATGCACTTACTCACACAATTTATACCTAGACCTACCCCTGCTATAAAAGGTAATAAATAATTAAAAGCATATTTATTATACTATTATGAATAATATGGTCATTTTTTGTTACACGTTATAATAAGAGTCTTATTTTTTTAAATATTATAAATAACCACTTATTTTAGGCAGTTTTGATACTTTTTCTTGTTCTTCCATTTTTTTTACGCTTTTCATAGCCGCTAGGTACTTTTTTTCGACATGATCACAATATTAATTATTTGGTTCAACGAGTGACGATGACTCACAACTGATGACAGAATAACTAATGACAAAATAATAACGAAAAACGACGGCTATTTCAATTTTCAGCTGGGCAGTATAATAGACTGTATAGTATATAATATGATAATTAATAACGAATCGAGAAATCAACAGACTTCTGAGACTTCAATACAGTATCCTAGACTTATAAGCGTATGTTGCGTGTATCCGTTATTTTTCTAGTTATTACATTTATTTTACTTTAAAGTGATTTAATTTTACTAGAACTTATTAATAACTAAAATTCTATAATAACGGTAATCTGTTTTATTTAAATTGCCACATTTTTTGAAGAGCCCTTCCCGGCATTCTGGGGCCCTGGGCCCGTGGCACTTGCCCGTCATGCCACCCTATTGGTACGCCACTGCTTATGGTACCTACCTATGTATGGCAAGCAATAAGCATTATAATATTATACCTAAATAAATAGCAGCACGAATGTTATTACTTATTACAGAACTCAGTGGTTTTCATTCAATGCTTATTGCTTGCTAACCTTAAGATTAGGTTTACACTCGATGGAAAAAAGAACAGTCCCTTGCCACGTGTGTGGTATTCTTTACTGCCACTGCGTAGTAGTTACATCTACATACTCGGTGTGCATAGTTAAAATATATTTGTGTGTATGTGCTTGTGTACACTCGAGAGCATTATCACAGTGTCGTACTTACACCATAAAATATATAGGTTATAATAATATGTAGGTTGTAGGTATTTTAATATTGGTATTAGGACAAAACATCCTGTACTAAAATATCAAAGTCAAAATATCCAATGGATAAAATATCCAGGGACAAGATTACCAATGTACAGCGCAAAATATCCAAGTAAAAAAAATTTAAAAAAAGAATATTAATAGAAATTACATTATTTTTTTGATTAGATATTTTAAAAATTAGATATTTTTTTTAATTACAATATACCAAATATGATACGTTAGTTTTTTTTTTATTGAACAAAATGCTTCAACGGCAATGGTTATTAGCGTACAGTTTTTTCATTACATTTTTTTAAATTTTTTTTTTTAAACGATATTTTTTTGATATTTTACTAAAATATATATATACTTTAGTTTATTACCTCCTTTTCAAACAGTTTTTGTCCTATACAACTATTAACACGTTATATAATAATATTTTTTGAAAAAAAAAATGGTTCATAATAAAAATATTTTTATTTATAATTGCAACTGATTACATCTATTTAACATTAAATAATTGACACATGTCACTATGATTATTGTAACACTGACTGAAGTTATAATTAATAATTTATGAAACTCTGTACGCAACAAAAGAAGGCTGACGATTTTTAGTCTCTCCTGAAAAGTAAAAACTACTTAATATAAAGATGGAACTTTTACGAATTAGTCTGACGATATTATCATTATTATTTTATTGCTATATTATTAAACGTTTTTAAACTGTGATTTAAAAATAAACAATGTATATCTAATTAAAGAATTATGTATTTTTTTTCTTATTATTTTTAAACATTCTTTCAACATTTTTTTTTTACTTTGATATTTTTTCCTATACATTGGTTATTTAATCCATTGGATATTTTTACCTTGGATATTATGTAAGGGAGGAGACCTGGTAAATGACCTACCCCAAAAGCCAAAATATTACGTTCATGTTCAATTGGGTCGTAGGTATCACAATGAGAAATGTAAAGTTAAGTTAAAATGACAAACATTATTCATATTAATTAGGTATACTTGGCATTTTTACCATTAACCAAACTGCATTTGAACTTTCCAGTTAGGATGGTATACTATAACCACTACATGTCACAAAATGAAATAAAATTAAACAAATTTATAAAAAATAATTAAATAACTAAATACACCATATTTGCACTTTTCGGTGTATAATTATCGAGGCTTATATATTTTTATAGCATTTATAATCAATGGTGTTCACCTCTGAGTCACTCACCAAAAATCATTTAGAAATCAAGAGCATTAGTGTAATAGGGGCAATCAGCGTTTATTGTAGCTTTTCAACGCCCTAAATATAAAAGCCTGAACTTCACATTTGCATGATAACATTGTTATACTATTGCTTGTACACAATAGAGCGGTTCCCCGTCAATGTTTTCCGATGGTCTTTTAAAAGCACTCAAATATTATGAGTATTACTTATAAAAGCTATTTTATTAAACGAGTGTGTACTGTGTAAAGTATAGATAGTTTGCTAAGTGGTATCGTATTCACCACAAACAAATGTACTCGCATTTAATAGCGTTGAAGGGTGGATAATCAGAACTATATTGGTAACAATGCAGCTACAGAGAGAGGCCTCGGAAATAAGAATATACTTACAGGAAAATATATCTCTTGGCTACGTTATACCCTCCAGAAATTTGTTTAAATTAAACTTTAAAGGTAGTCGGATAGATATTGTCGAGGTTTTCCAAAAAAAAAAAAAATGCGTTGGTATGCAACAAAAAAATAATTTTAATAAATGTAATATATTTTTAATTCATTAAAATGTACACCAATAAGTTGTAAGTAATTTGAAGCTTTGGTGAAAATTATCTGGATGTTTTGTATTAATATATGTTTTTTTTATTTTTTTGTTTTTCTATATTATAACTGTGCCGTCAAGTCAATTCATTAATATTATAGTCTTATATAATATTATATTGATATTGGTACATCAATGTAAATACAGTATAGAACATCAGCAGTTACGGAATAGTCTAAATGTCACAATCATTAGATGGAAATGTCAACTCCGTGTCCAACGCGCTCAATTTGCCCGGCAGCGATCTTAAATAAGGGCTGGTTCGTGCCTTATTTATTGTATCAAGATTCGTCCCGAAGTATATTATGTATGTCAAATACAACGGTGAGTACGTGCTTTATTCCTCGATTTTCTTCTACAGAAGACTTCTAGCCCCCGTATCGAAAATAGGAATTAGTAAAAACAAAATATAATGATCGTTCAAGACGCATATTATAATGAAATACAAGAAACTCTGAATGTAATAGACACTAAATTAGATATAGTCCATGCGAAAATGCAAAATGTTTGTAGATAATAACATTGTTTTTTTTTATTGCAATAATAATAAGTAATACATGTATGATAGCAGGTTGTGAACCGAAAAAAAATTTTTTTAAAAAGCCCTTGATAATTATTATAATATTACATGGCCCGAAATCGTGGGTAGTCTTCTATTTAATACACTACAATAAGAAAGTCAATAAAGATTAAAGAGTCACTTTTTTCTAAACAATTCTGGTGAGTGTATAGCAGTACATTCTACTGGGCGTTTCGTGTGGACGCATATAGAAATCGTACCGCCATAGAACGTGTAGTATAATATTTACTAATTTCTGTGATCGTACAAATATAATATATACTTAATGTATACCATATTAGTATATTACTATATACGTGTTGTAGTGTTTATTAATTGGCTATCTCCCAATATTCAGTCTACCGTTATCATAATAAAAGTATGGGTAATATATGGTATAATATAATATACATTTTAAAAGCTTATAAGTGATTTTACGTAAAATAAATGATTATTAAAGTAAAAATAAAATAATTTAAAGTATATTATCATCGACTTATAGCGACAAAACCTCGGAAGTCAAAAAATAAACATTTTTTTTTAAGTTGATACACTAGGTGTTTTTTTACACATTTTGATATTATGACAGTATAGTATCATTTGACAGTTTTTCATATGATAAAATACAAAATATGAAACCTCGTATCTCGATCAACAAACGTAATATTTATTACACACGTAAATATTATTTAAATATTTTAGCCTACCACGATTTTTCGATTCTTCTATACAATTTGATAACAATTACTTAAGAGAGTTTGCCACGAAGACGACACTATTATGATTTTATTGTTAAAAAAATGAATATAATTATAATATATAACTGTTTAATGTACCTATAGATTCTTCGGTTAAGAAATAGTATACTTAACATATTATTGTTTACAAGCGTTTTAAAAAGTTTATGGAAATATAGTTTACATTCTATAATAGGTACTATAGTCAGAGTAACTCTCAATAATAGGTACACCACAAACAACACTAGACTAACTAGTCTATTGTTACCTAACTACACAAATATAATATAATAACACTACAGGAAATGTCAAGACTAAATGTGTATCACTGAGATGTTTAAAGATAAAATGTCGGTAGGGTAGGTGGTTGTAACTTGTAAGTGGTTTAAAATAATAAATTATACGATAATTATAATGATGCTCGGATACCCAGGATAGGTATAGCCTACTATTATTAGTGGATCACAGACCACTTAGATCGCACGCAATACATGTAGGTACGTACTTATAGTTAGGTAGTACACGAAACTGCGGTGAGCCGTAGGTATATTGGGAAATAACCAATTTATTTGACGAACCGAAGTGAAAGTCTGCAGTAGAGCTGGACAAGGGCCTAGCAAGGTGGAACCTACCAGGGACACAACATATATCGAATGATTGGAGGAGCCCGACATTTGATACATTTTTGAGAATAAGGTCACAAAATTATCATCTTGCCACTATTGCTCGGCCTGGATCTGGTCTGCGGTCATGACGTGTCCAATATGGTCGAGCTTGGCCCAACTGTGGAAAGTTCCCGATAGATCATGTGGTTAGTAAATTACACCACGATTGTAACTGCCAATCAGAATACCATAAAAAGCACACTACACGATACAACTTCCTAGTTGTGCAAGCCCGGATTGTGCAGTCGAGCAACCGAGAAAATCTCAGTGGGTCGCTCAAAATATGGGCCGACCATGAGTGTTTGATCGTAATTTTATTTTCATATGATAATGATATAATAACTGACAACAATGAGTAGAAAGTATAATTGAATCGAATTATTAAACCATGCAGTAGGTATAGCAGTAATCAGAAATAAAGAAATGTAATATTAGAATCCTAAAACTAGGTGGGAAGATCAAACTTTTCCTATACAGCGCTGTAGCTATATGAGCACTTCGATTGAGTCGATGCGTGCTATAATGTAGGCGCAATAAAGGATATAATATAGCTACCTACGCGAATAAAAAGGGTATAATATTGATGAATAATATAATAAGGTGCATAAACTGCAAAATCGAAAAAAAAAGTATCTGTAGTGTGAAACTGTCAAGCCGATCGAAGTCGAAAAAAATTAAACGGAAAAAAGTTATGATGGCTGTGGGGAGCTAGGGGGTGTAACACGAATCGTACAAATCAGACTTCCACGACTACTACTGCAAGAACACCGTCAGCTTGACGACGAGCGCGTCATTGGCCGCGTAACGCCTGTAGGTCAGCACGTCATGCCGGAACTCCATAGACGCGCAGAAAACTTCCGTGGCCAGCTGGTTCTGGCGGTAGTTCTGAGGATTCTGGTGCTGCGTCGGCGGCGTCGGTGGTGGTACGGCGCCGCACCGGACGTCGTCCCAGACGCGGGACACGATGTCCTCGGGCCCGACGTCTGTCTGGTCGAGCACGCTGAGCCGGAGCCGGTGCGTGAACGGCCACCTGAGCTGAGCGTCGTACTCACCAGCTGCCGAAACGGCGGCCACGCGGACGATTCGGGCCTTCACGTCTGAGTGGACGGTCAGTGAAATCCGGTAGCTGCGGGGCGACACGTAAAACGGCGGACTGCGGGCCAGGCCGTCCGTGGTGAACGACAGCCGCCAGAACGCGTCAACACGCCAGTAGTAGACAAACGTGGTGGTCGGGACCCGTGGCCGACCACCGGCGGCTGTGGAGCCATCCTCGGTGCTGGACACTGTACCGTTGTACGTGCCGATCTCCCGGAGTCTCCCGGTGTCCACCGCGTCACTGTCACCGGTTTTACTGAAATTATATAGTATGTTATTAGATTGGGTGTATGCGTAAAATCTCCCCCCCCCCCCCATGGTTTGGTAAGGAAAGCCATAAGGGAGCATTATATGGCCTCAAATATTTAATAAAAATTAAAATTAAAATTATGGATGATAAAAAAAAATTATTATTTGATGTTCAAAAAGATTACTACCAATTTTTTAGTAAATTTACTATATTTTTTTTATGAGTATATTTAACATCTCTAAACATGCATTGAACAATTAAACCGATACAGTGACTCCTAATTATCATATTGAAAAAAAAGGGCTGTACAAATGCATAAAAAACAATGGAAAAAATTGATGTCGTGTGTTGCTGGTAAAAATACGAGTTTGTAGTTTATATAACATAGATTTTTTAAATTATAATTCAATATTATTAGTTTACGTCGACATGATGAGAGAGAGACTATTTTTCAATACTGTCGGCCGCCTTCTTAAAGACTTATACAATATGACAAATAATTGTACCTTTACATCATTGTATTTTTTTTTATGTTTAATACTCTTTAATGCACCTTATGATTTGTCCTTTCGACAAAATACGTTCCATATAAAACAATCGTTGTTTTATATTTTCCGCATCTGCTGTTAACAACGTTTCGATGCGGTGCAGCCTTGCGTTTGTCTCGTCTGAAAATTATAATTGAAATAATAATACATCTATCAGCAATAAACTTTAATCGTTAGTTACAAATGTTATGTTACAGTATTCCTATAATATGTATTATAATTATTACGGCGCACGCAAAAACTTTCATCGTACTTATTTTCACATAAAATAAATCTATATAAAAGTACATATACAATTAAAAGCTATAACAAATTGCGAAACAATTGTTGAGCTACACATACTATTAAAAATATAAAACTGTTTTTATGCTATTAAATATAAAAGAATATTAATAAACTAATCAAATAGAACATTTTTCAAGTGAAGGTCAGCCTGCATTTTAAAGTACAATATTAGGTAGATATGTAATGTGGTAGAGGAACTTACTTTTTAAAATTAAATTAACCACACATTATATGTTTTCCGTTGAATGTCGAAAGAGAATAATTAAATGTATTTAAATACAGTTTTGAGTGTTTAGACTACAAGTAAGAGAATCGTTTTTTATACTATATAAAACACAGATTGAGCTGACGCGAGAAAAATATCCGTACGTTTATTTTCATTATCTTCAACGTCAAACATCGCTCGACGGTTAGATTACAGTAATTACTATTTTAATTATACGTGCTCAGCTTCTACAATAATATGATACCTACCCATATAATGTTATTTTTCGCTACGTTTTAACCCTGCAGGCTGCAGTAATGTTGCGAAGTATATATAGTGAATGTTATTTTAGCAGATAAGGTAAAATAATAATAATAGCCGTATTTTTGTCTCGACTTTCTCGTAAATAAATCGTATTATAAAAATAAATATAAGCTATAATACAATAATGAATCGGTCTCGACGTGTATTGTGCAGTATGGTAACAATTGTGGATGCTCATATATCATACTTATGTTGCAAATTCCGTGACAAAAACGGGAAAACTTTCCCTCGGCGGTGGCGACGATACGGTCGGTGATGACTTTGCAAGACGTGTACTGCACGTCGATGGCGCCATCCGACGTGAAGTTTTCCGGAAGTCCGTTCAGAAACGAGACGTTCTGCAGTTGGGCCGCGACCGAGGTCTTCAATAAAAATCCGACGATAAATCCTACGGTGGCGGCAGTGATCATCGCGACAAACTTTTTAAATCATGCGTTATTTTAACGTACGGTATATTAAATTATTATGGATTATGGGTGACCTGCAACCTGTGTATCAATATTATAAAATTGCAGTTGTTGCGGCGTAACGTTGCGGTCGTGTGTACTGCGTCGGTTGCAGTGACCGTCGAGGAGGGTATATTAGCAGTGCTCGCCGTGGATTGTGTCGATTCGGGACTTGTCGAGAAACAAAAAATCTCGCCGAAAAACAATCTATTTCTATACTTCGTTGCGAGTTCGACGGACGAGTGCAAACTACCACCTATACAAGCGATATAGGGCCGTTTATATTTTATATATATTGCTATGTTTAGATAATAATGGATGGTATGTACGCGCGCATGGCACAATATAGGCCGGAGCAGAAGATTTTATTTTATATGCGCCACGTCCATCAATGTGGTAAAAATAATATTGTACAACACGCGTTAAACACTTGTGAGCTGCCGTATAGATCTCAGAGACGGTAGATATAATAATAATATATAATAGTCTGCTACAGGAAACGGAGCACGCGGAATATAAGGGGAAAAAACTTTTACGATATTGTGATTCTTCCGCACGTGTGTGTGTGTGCGTGTGCATGTGCGTGTATGTAAAGTATAGAATTGGCCTAAGGCCGTTAATTTACATTATAATATGCCGTCTACATGCTCATAACACTACGAACTTTTAAAATTTAACGAACCTTATGTTTGTGTGTACTATATATAGACCACAGAATCGAGTCGAAATAATATTGTCTCTCCCCCCCCCCACGCGTGTCTCGTGACTCGTAAGAATTAAAAATTTTTTTAAGAATACTTACTTCAAACGATATCGCGCATCCGACTATCCGAGACCCAAAAGACATTATGGTGTTCACGTGTACCTACTCGTATTATGAGTCGTACTTATTACTACGACGCTACACATGTGATGTGCGTACAGAATTTAATCAGTGCGTTGATAAACGTAAGACTGTAACTTTAATAATTTCAACGGATCTTTTTATAATTGTACCCTAGCTTTGTATTATATCTGTACAGTTTATTTGAAAAAAAGGTTGCTCATTGCCTGCCAATAACCATAAATAATTATAATATTATATTATTGTGAATAGTAATATAGTTGTATAGACGCATCTAATAATTATGATTGGCAAGATTGTAATGATACATTTTGCAAAAATGTATTATACGTTCGTATAATATACTATTTATATTATGCTAATGTATAGTTATCAGATGTCTTGGTTCGTCTATAAAATTGTTTTTAGAGGTAGAGCCATAAAATGAGAGTAATTAAATATACGTTTTTACAGATGGACCTATTGTCACAATCGATGCTCGAATATCTGCTGAATATATAAAACTGCGGTCGTGTTGAAGTCTTAGTGTATTTTTATCGTATAGAAACTATTGCAATTGTCCACTAAAAACATGGACAGAACCACCGTAATATCGTAGCTAGCCATTTTATACAGAAATCTAAGTTACCTATACATACCTACGAATTTTTTTCAACTAAATTCCACTGTTGAATCAGATTAATTGCAGGAAAAATATTATACTGAGCTTAGCAGGTTCGCAATATATTTTTTCACATTTTCACCTGCATATTTTTGAAGCGATTTAGGAACCAGCTAGTGGTAGATTTGTGCTGTTTGGAATGGATAAAAAAAGAGCCGACGTTAGAATATAAAATCGGAGATACTGTTCAACAATATGGTCAAAACTAAGACCCCTACGTTGTGATTGACATCCCCTTCATAAAATAAACAAAAATCTGTAAACATTTAACCCAGTCGTAATTATTTAAGTTTTCCATTCCCGTGCACCCGTCGCATTAGATGACACTCTTCTTCAGAATGTTACCCCTTAGGAATGTACATTCTCACTCCCCACACTTTGTCCCTGCACTGATGTTAACCTATATTGGTATGCCATTAGGGTGCTTCACTCAATATAGTATTACAACACAAATCATGCGTCTTAATTATCATAAGTTTCGAGCACGCCGGTGAAACGGATTACGACAGTTAAAAATAAACTAATTTAAAAATTGAACTTTACCCAATAATATTTTCAAATATTGGTTAAAATTATTGTAGGAATCGAACAGATTTTTATAACTTCACCTAATATGCGATTTCGAAAATAATATTTTATTCATTCAATACTCTGTATGAAATTATTAATTAGTTTACACTAATAACGTCATATTATAATGATGCAAGACGTACACATGAACAAATTTCCTATTAAAAACGATAAAACGCGCCTGCTCTAATACAATATAGAAATAATTATTAATGATGTTATGATATTATTATAATGATACATATGTAAGTATATTGGGTCATATCTCAAAATATAATTAAGAATATTATATTATTCGGAAAAAACAACATTAAAATCATTCATGCTCTTTGCCGCTTTGGTTGTTTAAAAAAAAAGAGTTTATCAATCGTCGAACGACTTTAAATGATTAGGACGAATGAAAAAAATAATTTTAATGTTCACAAATTATAATTTATATTGGCTGTATAGGATTGTGAATATATACTATAGAATTTCCGAATAACGTCATTGTATCAATGTACCTATTATCAAGCAAATTCAAAAAAACAAACCAACATATAATATTATTATAATATAAATAATATCATGCCTATATTATACACGGTATATTATTGAGCACATCATCACTTATCAGTAATCAATGAATTCATTAAACCATCAAACTATTGACCTACTAGTATTTAGACCTTTGGCAATATTTCAGTTATCACTTCTGATATTTCTGAAACAAAACGTTGAGAATTGAACGCTAAACAAAACACGAGCGTTAGATCTAAATAATATAATATTCATTAGTATTGATAGTAACGACTAACTAATTATTACAATATTGATGATTACGTAAATTGAATTAGATATTGGTGCAATTAGGTACCTTTGAATTATAATTTATAACATAATAATAATAATGCTATTGCTGTAACACGCATCGACCCTATGCCAATAACAATACAATAATTATTGAACGAGGGTTACGATGGTCGATGAGCAATTAACCGGCACCCGTCTTTTTGCGATAAATCGAATTCGCATACATTGCATAATTGAATTATATGCATATTAGGTAATGCATAAAGTATGAATAGACGGATACGTAGCCAAATCGATATAAATATTCAGTTATTATCGTTTGTTTACTTATTTATTTTTACCGGTTCGTCGGAAAATGTAAATAATAATATTATTGTATAACACCATGGTTGATGACCTTCCGTGCGTGTGTACTGCAGTGTCATATTATACGTAGAACGCGTGTTATAGTAGTCGTCGTATTTTTAATTTCCTGCGCAGGAGTAGCGTAGTAAAAGCATAATTTTAGTTTTAAAGAAACTAGCTATAGCTGTAGGAGTGGCGAGTGAGTGACGTGCAGGATGTGGGGTCGCGGAGAGCAGGCGGAGGTGACTCGATTTAGTCGACTGCAGCAGCTGCAATGCGAGTGCGCACCACCCGAATGAACATGTCATTATTGTACAGTATATTATAATGTTATTATAATATTAGGATTATAAATAATAAACACGATTTTCTTAAACATAATATATACATGACCCATTTTTGATAAGAATTCAATAGCTTCATCGATGATTATAATATATTGTGTATTATGAGTGTACTGCAGCTTGTAGTTATCATGTTATTATTTAATAACAATCGGATTCTATAATATATAGCAAAAATAGAAAATCGTTTATAATACGCTTATCATAGTTAGAAACCGACACACACACGTGCATACGTCTAAAAGCGTAGTCGTGTTCGAATGTTATTCTCAAAACGTAAACCGTATTGAAATAATTGAAAATCAAAAAATATCGGTTAGTTAGGAAGTCGTCTTCAATGAATCTAAATGTTTCATATTTGTATACTTCGTGCCTTAAAGTGCATCAATTCATAATCATTTTCTGCCACGAATGAAATAATAATATATTATAGCCATATTAAAAGTCCTCGCTACGAAACTGTATTCATTATATAGGTAGTACAAGTAATTATTGCTATTTACTGAAACTAAGTTTATGTTTTTATGAAATTTATTGTGTTATTTGTATCACACCGGTATTTTGTTGAATCTTACCATAAAAATTTGCATAATATGTGGAAAAATATTTTTTTTCGTGTACTTCTTGTGATTTCTCACTGGACCGTTCAAATTAGAGAATATTATATTATAGTTTATTAAAATAGGCATTGAAATGTACGTAGAAGCCTTAATTTATGTAGCAACCCACGTTGTTATTTTTTTTAGTATTTTAACTGTCAAGGTAATTACAAACCATCAAATGGAAGATACATCGTATAATTTCTTTGAATCAAAATAATTTAGAATGTTGAATGTTTAATAAGAAGAGTGAAAACGCATACATTAATTTAATATCGGCGAATTTTTGAATTGGCCCAAAAAGCGCATTCTTCCAATAAATATATAATATATAAAATATTTAAATACATTATAGTAACCCCGTGGACGATAACTGAACAATAAAAAATATTATTACAGACATTTAATAAATATTTTTAAGGAAAATAATGAAAATTATTATATGAAAACACTTAAATAGTATATTCGTAGCTATATAAACGGCATAATTGATCGGAGTTCTGAGATGAATGCAATGAGTTATAAGCAAACAATACTTCATAATACCTATTTCATTTTCATGAATTTCACTTGTCACACTAAAGTTCAATTCGACACTTATTTTCTCGCAGAACGGGTCTTCGATGGTAATTTTCTGTTTGGACAGATATTATATCGACGTGTAGTGGTAATTGATTGAGCAATCTTGTGCCTATTTGTATTTTATTTTAATTTTTTTCGTGCATGTTAATGCACACGTCCGATTTCGAAGTATAGGGACATAATGTAGGAAATAGTCAACAGAGATTAAAACATACATAATAATTTATATGCGTTTCAAAATCCGAACACGCGTGTGCTGTTGCAGGTATATGCATCAGGTTTATAACCCAACACTGCACGTGTGTACCGGTATTCACATTTTATATAAACAACAACCAGATTATATATACTATATACATACATTTACATAGGTGCATAGGTACTTATTAATATTTATACACCGCTCTGTGGGATTTTACTGGAGTTGGGGGGGGGGGGGAGGAAACAAGTTTGGTTTTTGAAAATATTATACTCAACAGCGTTAGGTATATAGCGGGACAGTATATTATCTTTGGGAATTATTTTCTATATATTACAATCCAAACACGCAACTGCAAATGGCGGCTATAGTCAAAAAAGATTTTACATCAGTGATCAGTATTCTGTATATACATATATTATAGTTAATTATTATTACAATATTATTATATATCTCGTTGATTAGTCAGCCTAGCATTTCGGAACGACAACCGGTTTAGCCGACGAATTTACACCGTTGTGGTGTGATGTTTGGCATACAATATATTAAATATTAATATATTATATACAATATATACATATTATTAATATATAGTAATACGCGGTGATGGAAGGGTTCATTTTTAGTCACATTTCGTACGTGACCACGAGAACAGGGATGTAAATACCGTAATACCATAATACGGCAGTCTGCAGGATACTTTTACCACAGTCAACATTATAGGTTCACAAGTATTAAATGTATAAGTTGTTCGTACATTAAAATACAAACCACCGACACAGACACAGTATGAAAATCGGGTAATGGTCTGCTGTATATAATGTGTCTAGAGAATCACTGTAATGATATGATCACATTTCCATTCAATGTAATAAAATCGATTTTTTGGTTACAGAATGAACTACTTACGGGGAACCTTGTTATAAATGTTCAATCCTTAGCGATAAAACTTGAATAATTTATAAATGTTGTCAAAATTTGAACTTAAAATGCTTAAAAAGAAATTCTGCCTATGTTTTTTTAATATTTTTCAAAACTAATATTGTAAGTGTAACAATAGGTAAAGAGCTTTGTATAAAATGTTGAAGCTATTGTCGAGTGAATATAAGGTAGACATTTTTTTTTTTTTGATAAAAGTAGACAAACTTAAGAGTAATTTTGTATTACATTTTCAAATCTTAAATATCAAAAGGAAAATTGTTATGAATTTCCAACTCAAAATATTTTCAAAATATTTGTGATTTCTATATGGATTTTGTCAAAATTCAAACTTCAGGCACTCATTAAAATTGGATTTACACTCAACTTTTTTTTCAATTTTTACTAACAACTTACGAGGAACCTTGTATTACATTTTAAAAGTTTTTCGATTAATAATGTTTAATTGGTATTAATTTAAAAAAAAAAAAAAAATAATCGAAAATTACTTATGTCTAAAAATAGTTCAGTATAAGTTAAAATATTTTATAGTGTATAGAAAATGCTAATATAAAGGGTAAGTCAAAATTTCATATATCTACTGTAATTTTTCTTAGAGTTAGAGTATATAGTTACATTAAAAACCAAAATTTATTTTGCATATAAATTCACGTTTATTCCTTATTTTGTTTCTTTCTTTTTTCTGGAACTGATGAAAAATACTGGAATTTTAATAATTCATTTTTCGAATAGGTGCACCAACTAGATTCACTGTCCCGTTCAAAAAATGCATTGAATTTGAAAGTCGAAGCATTTTTTGATTACTTATCGTGTACACAGCCACAAAAAAGAACAAAAAAAAAAAACACACATCATTGTAAAATCAATACATTCATCGCTCCGTTCAGAATCTAAAAGGTCTCGAAATACCAAGAGAGTGTTGCAGCAGCAGGTGCGCGTTATAATTTAGGTCCTCTTTGCCGCAGCGGGGATAATTTTTATCATAATAAAATATAATAGGCATAACTATAATAATAATATTTTATTCGTGCTTGTTTCGAAATTGTCTAACGAGTACGTTCAAATATTATTACTATTATATTTTTTCATAACAACGCGCGTGATGTAGCGTTTGCCGAGTATAATAAAAACCCGACGCGATCGTCGTTACACATCATTCAGTACACTATAGTGGATAACAATAGAACGTTTTTAACTGCGGCAAAACGATATAGGTACCTATTATTATCATGTGTATTGTATGTATACATATATTATATTTTATGTATATTATTATGTATACTCAATTTTGCGTCTTTTTAAATCCAGGTAGTCGTTAGACGACAATGACGACTGCAGTATTATAATATGCGCCGTTCACCCTTCGCACGTGTACGTATATGGTTTACGCGGGTTGGTATACCGTTCGTAGAACTCTCCCTCGACGCGAATGCCGAACGCTCCTCGTCCTGCGGCCTACGTATAACGACGTCGGCTTGGGTACATAAAATATGATCGTATGATATTATCATGTCTTATGTACACATCGTTATACGACGACCCCGACTGTTTCCCTCCGCCCTACTTAAATACTTGTTAGGCCGAATATTACGTACCTATATGCATTGTAATGTGTTCTGCATGCAGGTATCATATACCTAAAAACACATTTCGTTATTATGACGAATGTGACGTATATTAGGTGTATTATTTTTTGTTCACTTGTGTCGGCGTGGCGATAACTTTTAACGATCCCGAAATCGGTTTCGTACAATATACAAACGCTCAGAACCCTTATGTCATGCATGTACTCCGTCGATAATTTATTTGAGCATGGTTTTCCGGATATATTTTCGAAATACACTCGCTACATGTACATAATATGATGTCATATATTTTATTACATGTATATATTAATACCTAAGTATATAGGTTCCTTATAAGCTAGAAATATATAGCAGAATAATTTCCCAAAGTAATTCTCGAAATAAATACGATTGCTTATTTATGTCGGCCGTCGGGAAAATTTTTTTGGACTATTAAGCGTCGAACGAGATAAGCAAAAAATAAACCGAATCGTACAATAGCGACAAAATCCCAGATGCCTGACAAATTTATTACCCATCGGATTATGACAGAGCAACAGTGTTTTTGTGCTGTGACTTGCAACATTATATTATTAGTGTGTTCTTAGTAAGCATTCGCATTTCACGTAAGTTGTACAGAAAATTAATTTTCCCAAAACAATTTGAAAAGGCCCCGGGATTTGAGCTGAAATTCCTGATTATATACAAACTGCAAAATATGCAGCTAAAACATTGGTATTCATAAAAACAATTTTATGGCTTACTAAAATTACAAAGTGAAAACATATTTTGGTGAATTCTTTTCCTTCAAATTCGAACGTAATATCATCCCACGAGAGCATCATTTTACAATGAAAAAAATATGTAGAATATAATATTTAAAAAATACTGGATTAAATAATAATTAAATAGTTTAAATAGACATTTTGTATTATTATGTTCACTTATTTTCATTTTTATTTTTATTAAGTCTGTATATACCCACCTATTATTTTATCATCAATATTAAAATTTTACTTAATATTGATTGACTATTGATAATTTTAAATATTTTATAAAATATGATTAAAAAATCAATCCTAATATTATTGTATAAAATATTTATATTGGTACAAATTATATATATATATACTTTTTGTAAATTTGGCATTGACATATATTGGGTAAGTTTTATATTGGTACTTAATATTGCTGAGTTTGTCTCGAATTATATGTAATTTTTACACCTTTGGCGCTTATGGCATATAGCCAAATACAAATAGACTTAGGTAACTATATAGATTATTTCAGAAACTACTGCACTCCTCACCTAAACCAAAATGGTCGAATTACCAAAAACAGTAATGTTTGAATTGCACTCGATTAAATTATTCCATAGGACTTATATAAATATTAATTTTATCTGAAAATTGTATGTGCTTTACAGTGTTGATCGATTTAATTTTGCAATGGTTTTATTGCATGACTATTAACAAATAAACGTAAATAAAAATTTTTATATTACTTTTATTAAAATTGTAACTTAAGTTGTAGTATTTAAATAGTAGCTTTTGCCTATTTATTAATTTTAAAAACATAACTTGTTTTAATAACATTGTTTACTTATTTAAAGAAAAATAGTATATTTGTTATTATTATTTTTAAACTGTAGCTATATAATATAACATATCGAATTATTATAATAAAAACAATTATTTTAGATTTTAAATTATTCTCTCCACCATCGACTGATATTTTTCATCAAATAAGTTATTTTGCAATCTAATGAGATTCGAACATAACTTTTTTTGAACATGATACCAATTTGAAAAAAATAAGGACAATTCCAACGTACTACTTCTATGAATATGGCTATCACTCGCTCAATTCGTACACTGCTCGATTCTGTTTAGCTGGTAAATAATGAATACTACCTTATAATATTTCAATTAGATATACAAAGCTTATTCGGATATTGTATTGTGAATAGGCACTAAAAAAGTTGATCTAAATATAATACATAAAATAAATACTTTAGGAAGATTATTTTTTACGCTCACACATCTCACCCTTATATCCGCTAAGAGTTCGTTCCGTCGTCGTAGGTACGTGGTTGTTAGATAATATGAAGTGTATATACTATAAACACTGTATACATCTATTAATCAAGGTGACGTGTTTCCGTGTATACAAAAATAATGTGAAGTTATGCGTGAATCGGTAAGATGTATAACCATCCGGAAAAATATGGTATACAGCACGTGACTATACGTCGTCGTCGGAATATCAATGCACAGGGTGTTTGCAGCGCACAATACGCTCTAAAGTTCGAAACGAAACAGAGACTTACCAACACCAAAATTCATAGGAGAAAACAATAACACGATATTATTGTTTATTATGTCATACATAATGACCGTGATAAATTATCATAATACTATAATGTTATAGATGAGGGATGCTCACTGGGTGGATGGATTGTGTGTTCGGCACTTCTTGTTAAACGGTTCAGTCTTCAGTATAAAGAACTTTAAGGTGTTAACTATTATCAGCATAAATGCAGTTATACCATGCTTATTTCGATTTTTTTTTTAAATGTGTGTCTTAACTTTTAAGGCACTAAATTCGAGTGTTTGAAAAAATATACCTCTTTTTTTTTGCTTTTAGTATATTGTTCCTTTTTAGTATTTGTATTTGTTATCCTGAATATGACAGATAATCAGATTTTTACTCCTGTATTTTCTTACTTGCAACTTCTTGGAGATTTTTTTTACTTGCACTTATATTATATGTAATTTACAATAAATAATTTTAAAACATTCGAATTAAAAGAACACAAACAGAAAAATAGGTTTTTTGAAACAGTTATTGAGATTTGAGAGAGATCTTCATTTAAAAAAATTTATTTTTTCTCTTTTTTTGGTTAAACTTCCAATGAAAATAGAGCGAAAATGTTTCAAGTAGATTAAGTGCCTATTAACTAAGTTGAATTAAGTTTTTTGCACTTTAAAACGAGTATTATACACCAACTTTTTTATGTAGGTGCCCGTGACATAGGTACTTATTTATGTATAATGTTATTACGAATCTAGTTAATGCAGACTTGCCTACGCATAATATTGAACATCGCGGTCACGATGGACGATTCGTATTACAAAAATATTATGATAAATAACTATAATATGTGTTCAGATTTTGGACAGTCGACATCCATAAATGCATAATAATGACTGTAGACGCGAACATCTTATAAATAATTGTGGCTCATAAGGCTCATAATAATACAATTCTATTACAATAATAGTGTACTGTGTAACGGTGATTATAGTTGGAATTGAACTAACCTGATCAACAACATTATAATATAGTAAATGTAAATTTAAAGCATCTAAACTTAGAATTTTGTTTTCATAAATTGTTGGGCCAAATAGATAATACCCCTCTATAATTTGAATTACACAACATCGATGTATTTGAAAGCAGTAACGATAACTCTCCCATTTTTTTTTAGTGGTTATTGACATCTGTAATTGCAGCGATATAGAGTTGTATAGTATCAGTTTTTGTAATTTGTAACTCCTACAGATTCCTAATTTTTTATAATGATAAGTTTAAACTTTTCGAAATAATGAGTGTAATAATAATTAATTGAATCACTTTGCAAGTATTTATTCTATATTACGATTTACGTTTTGGTTTAGCCGTATTGGTACCGAGAAAAGTATAACTATTTTTGAAATATTTTTTTAAAGTAATTGTGATAAAATATATCAAAACATTTATAAAGTAAACATTATAGTTAATTTAAATACTTTAAAATATCCGTAACATACCACAGAACACAAATAAATAACAAAAATATTAAATTAAACGACATACCTACAAATTACATTTTTTTTAAGAAATTCCTAAAATGTTTTAAGTATACAGAATGTTCGATAAAATAATTTTAGAAAAGTGTTTAAAAAGTATTCAGAATTCCATACTATACCCAAAAACTAAAGTATTTCACCCATTTATACAGCACCAAAAGTTCAAGCTTCGAGGGATATGATGAAATATATTTTAATGTATTATACATTTAAATTTTAAATAATATTTAAAATGTTATGTATTAATTTAACATAGAAAATATACGTATTATATTACTTAGTAGTACCGTTAACTGCTGTTTTCTTATTAACATAATCAATGACTATACGTGTATTCTTATCTGAAAAAAATTTTTTGCCAATTATAATTAAAGTATTATAATTTGAAATTTAAATAGGAGTGATGAGGTCTTATCATGTTTTTCATACTTTTATTACAACCACGCAACGGTTAACTCTAATTAACCATTTGTTTTATAGGTCGTTGACGGTAACCTTTCTTGTAACTTTCTATTAGAATATTATTCTTAAAAGACATGTAATTTATTAAGTTATACATAATATACATTTGGTATCAGCTGTATAATATTATAGCATCAGTTTTTAAATAAAAAGTTTACATTTAAGAAGATGTGTACCATATAGCAAATTCACATTTAGCAGAACTAACCCTCGATACTTTCATTATTAGAGTAAATTCATAAACTATTAAACTTTTAGTTAAGAATATAATCTATTACTCTACGTTGACTTTTTTTACCATGATTTAATTTTTAAGCACTTTATAAGCATTTTTTTTTTAATTTCACTCCCACAACTTACATAAAAATTTAAATATCATAAAAACCCAACTTAGTGACTCAGGTAATGTTCTTAACTTAAAGGTTAAGTTAGGTTAAATACCCTAAAAATATTTATTTTGTAAAACTAATTATCCAATAATTATGAGCTGCTAAACAGTAAACATTTCAAGTTTACCAACTACTTTAATGCCACATAAGACATTGAAATAATATATTGATTTTTGAATCACAATCAATTTTCGGCTTTATTTGATTTCCGCTTGAGAATTATATACAATTACACAAGCAGGGATGTCACGAATCTTTGTTTATCGGATAGCTCGAATGGAAGTAATTGCTACGAGTATTATTAATTAATAATTATTCATCCTTTGGTTTCTCTAAAAATCTCTAATTATTAGTATAAGAAAATGAGTGGGTAAGTATAGGTAAAATAAAACTGCGTATATCATACGTGATAAAATATATTATTTTTTTAGATTTCGAAATTAACTAAAAATTGTTGTTTTTTATTTTTTATTAAATACTTTTAACTTTTGATCACATGAAAACATATTTTCATGCAACGCGCTGAAGAAATTATTATTTATTACCCACTGAAAACAAAATAAAATCTACGTCAAATTCCAAAAGAGCCAAAATCAATACAACTACTCGACAACGTGGCATCACAATATTAATAATATTATTTCATTATGTTCATACTGTTTCATAATCGCGTTATGTGCGTAGAGAGTTTAGGCCAATCCGGACGGCACAATAATCATCAACATTTCAGCCGTCGAATATAATAATATCATTACATCATGACGAAGAAGCGGTTTGTTTTTGCAGTTCAATATAATAGCGCGCGTTCAACGCCGCCGAAAGAAACGTGTGGGCCGCCGCGCGCCGTCGGTATAATGTGCGCGCTGCGAGAGTCGTGGTGGCCGCCTGTATCGGCGTGTCGATGTCGAGTGACGGGGCTAGGCGCGGGGAGTGTAAGGGCGAAAGAGCGAGAGCGGTAATCCGCGGCGGAGCGAGTGTGCGTATGTGCGTATGTGCGTAGTGCGTATGTGCCAGTGCGTGTAGCGCGCGCCTTGGATGACGGGAAAGACGACGGACGAGAAGAAGTGAGCGGACGACGAAAAACACGTGCGAGTGGAAAATCAAAAATGCCTATTACAGCCGAGGCGACATCGATGCGCGTGCGTCCGTCGGCGTACCTACAACAACTTACTGCGATAGTGTCAGAGACAGCGCCGCAGCGGCAGCCGCCGAGTCCGTAAAATGTGCATCGTAGCTTACAACAACAATATCAACAACAACAACAACGACAATAATAATAATAATAATAATATAAGCGCGTGTGTTCTTCGTCGGGCATTCACACCCGCCGCTTACCACCACCATCGGAGCAATAGTGCGTAGACGGACCAATGAGAACGGTCGGCGTCGTCTCCCCGCCACATCAGGTTTCCCGCGGCCGGGACCCTTCGGCGGCGATATTTAATCAACACTCGCACGAGCCAGGACAATCATTCGGGCATTCCACCGTCGAGACTCCGAGTGCGTAGATGCGCATTGTACACTGTCGCTGCAGACCGAATGTGGTCGAGTTATTCCATTAACTACCTATTGACGAACAACAACTATGATATATGCGGATTTTGCGGAACGCGGTAGCCTACAGTCGGTGATGGACGAGGACGAACAACCGCGGGTTTTTCAGATACGCGGCCACCTGGTGCACGGCATACCGCAGGTCGGCGACTCAAACTACGATCCGGCGTGTCCCACATGCAACCCGGGCTCGATGAACGACATGAGCACACCTACCGCGGTCGTGGTAGCGCCGTCGATCGCGGCCACCGCGGTAGCAGTCCCGGGCCCTATCCCGGGGACCAACGACTACAATAACGGACAGCAACTGGAAAACGGATCATCGGCTTTAATACGACAACAAGAGGTAAATTATTAGAAATAAATTATACGTTGTTGAATGTCACGAAAAATGTACGAAGGTTTTTAATTTTTCGACCTTATGATGTTTTTTGGACTTAATTGAAAATTGTAGGTGTTTTATAGAAATAATCAAATAACTAAAAAATTATTTATTCAAAAAAAAAAAAAATACCTATTATTTGAATTTTGGTTTTATATTTTTTGCTTGATATTGAAATAAACTGTAATAGTCGGTACTCGATGTACGTATAAACGTATATTATACGGATTTCCTGGATATGTCCAGTAGTCCCGATATCTTTAACATGGTATCTTTTTATTAATTGATACATATTAAGCACTGTTATAAATACCTGTAGTCAGTGGCGGCGCGAACTTTTTGAGTCTTTGAAGCAAATTGTACATTTTTAATATTTTTACCATCAACCATCCCCTTTATTACATCAAAAAACATTATCAAATGATAATTTACCATGTTAAAGCTCTGAAGCCATGAAGCAATTGCTTCAAATAGTATTATATCCCGCCGCCACTGCCTGTAGTTAACTATGATATTCAGATAAAAAAATATCGAAAGATCTATGATCATTAATATTATTTATTTACTAATAATATTATCTAATGCTTATGATTACATAGAGTCAAATGCATTTGATAATTTTTGAGTGCATATTTGACTGGTTTTTAGAGCACCTCCCCGCTCTACTAATCGTCATAAAATTATAAGTTACTAATTATAATATTTTACCATATTTTATCCTAAGTCGTATTTTACGAACACGGAAGAGACGAGTTATTCACACGCGTTGTTTAGTCCTGTTCGTCTTATATTTTATTTATGCATCTATGACTGTATAACGTGATGTTAATTGTTATTACTATAGTTATTACTCATTTATTTTTATAGTTTTAATTAAAATTGGTATTTAGTTATAAGACATTATTAGAAATTATTATTGTTATATGTTTATTATTTTACTGTGGTTTCATTTCAAAGCACGTCGGATATTATTTTTGTTTTGATTCGTTAAATTTTTTAGTTTCCAATGTCTACCGGCTACCCATTGTTTGGATGACACCACCGTTAACATGTCTTATTTTTAAAATAATGTAGTTTTAGAAAATTACTTTGAGATTATTATAATAATCACTTGAAATATTTTCTTAAATTACCGTCGATTAAGATTTTTGACACAGCACAAACATTTTGAGTTAAGTAAAGTCAAAAATATTTTTTTTTTATTGTAACATTGAAATATTGTTAGTTAACTTTTTGTTTCACCTAAACTAAGCATGTGACATATCAACATTTTAGATTGTTAGTGCACTAACACGAAGCAATAAATGTATTGTTATTACAATGATGCGTATTTTAGATTTTGAACGGAACGACTTTACAATGATGTGTGTTTTTTTGTGTCTGTCATCAACTTTTGGAGCAGTAAAAATTGCTCCGATTTTCATCGACAGCATCTTTTCTGGTACGAAAGTGAATCTAGTTAGTACTTTGGAGGGTCAAGAGTAAAAAATTCCCAATAGTTTTCAAAAGTTGCAAGAAAAACAAACGAAAAATTAAAGAAAAAAGGGAATTTTTACGGAAAACCGTTTCCGACAAAATCGATTTTGGTTTTTGATGTGACTCTAAGAAAAATGACCGTAGATACATGAAATTTTCACAGAATGTTTTTATCGACAATTTCTCATAAGTATGGTTATATTTATTATATGATTTTCAAAATATTTTGAGTCGTGTTGAACTATAATATATAGGTAGGCATATGAAATGTTCGATTATTATTATCTTGTTTTTAACTAATTTCGACAAAAAATGTTTAGCTTGGTCAAAAAAATAGAAAATGTATACAAAGTTTTTATAAGTGATAATTAAAAAAAAAAATAGTGTAAATCCAGAATATTTTTCTATGAGCGTTTGATGTTAGAATTTTGATAAAAGTCATAAAAATCACAAAAAATCACAAAATATTTTCAGTTAGAAATTCATAAAAAAAGTTCCTTTTACATCATAGATTTTAAAATTTAATACAAGATTCCGTACATTTATATACCCTCGTCAAAAAAAAAAATGTCCATTGGAAATTCATATTAAATTGTTATGAGTAGAGGTCGGATTTATATTCTTTTAAAATCCTTAAAATATGATGTTTGTATGTCACATAAAATAAGCAATATATTCTCTTAATATTCCTTTAAAATACCAGATATATGATGTTTTATGTCCTTAAATATGCAAAATATTCTTTTGATATAAAAAAAAAAACAGTTTAAATTAATTTTTTATTAATTTGGTTTTAAAAATATTTAATTAAATTAATTTTACAATAACAATTAATTACTATATATTGTTCGATGTATATTCGTGTCAGCTAACGAAATAACCGTTGTGCTTTCGCAATCGATAAGGAATACCTGGAGATTAATATTTATTAAAATCCGGAAATAAATAATTTAGTAAACAATGTATTTATCAAATGCTGATATGCGTGAAATATGTTCATTATATGCCGGGTATCACAAAAATATTCCCAAATATTCTCTAACGTGTTAAATATTCTCTAACCTCTAAAATATGCTTTTTTATGCAAAATAAATTTTTTCCTGTGAATTCTGTGTTTCATGATTCGTAAAGATTTCTCACTCCCATTTAACTGCATAAACTAGAAACAAATATGTAAAATCATAAAAATCCGACCTCTAGTTATGAGCGTTTAAAGTTGAAATTTGTACAACATTGTATATCCACACAATTTCTCATGCAGCGATTTTCTTGTTTTGTTGTAATTCAAAAACAAATAACATTAGATACTTGAAATGTACACCATATGTTTATTTTATTAGTTATTAAACTTGATAAAACTTTCAACATTTTCAAAATATTTTGATTCGTTTTGAGATGTTTACAGACAATTTCAATTTTTCTATTTTTTAAATTTTTTTTTAAATTTGTGTTTACACGATAAATAGTTGAAATAATGCTTCAATTTTCAACTTCAGCGTCTTGTTCGACGGTGAAATGAATCTAGTTGGAGCGGTCAAAATTTAAAATTCCTCATAGTCTTTAAAAGTGCCGGGAAAATCAAAAATAAATAAGGAAAACGGGAATTTTTATTGAAAATCAGTTTTTGACAAAATCGATTTTGGTTTTGGTGTCGGTAACTCTAAAACAAATTACCATAGACTTATGAAATTTTCACTGAATTACTGTACTAGCATTTTCTATATACACCATAACGTTTTGACTTGTTTTAAGTTGTTTATGGACATTTTCTGTTTCTAATTTGTTTATTTTTTTTTCTATAAATGTCAATAAAATGTGTTGGCTCTGTCAAAAAGCTTAAAAATGTAATACAAGGCTCCTGATATATTATTACAATATCAGTTGTAAAATATTAAAAATACTTATGTACATTTTTGTTTTATAAGCATTTAAAGTTACAATTACGGCAAAATTATCGAATTGAAAATGAACAAATTTTTTTTCAGTTAAATATTTATAAAATTTTCAACTTTTATGGCTAAAGATCAAAAATGTAAAACAAAGTAGCACACAATTAGTTAATTCTGTTACCAAAAAATCTAAAAAATGCATTAACA
Source organism: Myzus persicae (assembly GCF_001856785.1). Lineage (NCBI taxonomy): Eukaryota > Metazoa > Arthropoda > Insecta > Hemiptera > Aphididae > Myzus > Myzus persicae. The sequence goes on from NW_019103592.1 coordinate 124,748, forward strand.
CAGTTTTTTTTTATAGTTATTTTATGTTTAAACTTTAAATTGTTATAATTTAAAATTATTCTTCCGTGGGTACCTACTTAAAACTTCTGGAGTAATATACTATATTATGCTATATACTATATTATTATATTGTATGCACACAATGACTTTTCAAATGAAATTTTTTTGTCGAAAATGAATTTAACCTGGTGTAATACTAATGCTTAATATTAAAATAAATTACTTCAATCACAATAATATCATCAAATATATTAAATTACTAAGTAATATTATAGGCTAATAGACTCCGTCTTTGTTCAGAATCGTTTTTCTTACACAATGATTTTATCTTATTGCGTTCAAATTTAGCACCATCCATTACAGTCCCCAACTTGTAACCTACTGTTCGGCAGAGCGACACCCACTTACCCGTTTTTTATATACGGTTATGGCACAACTGGAACTTTTATGCAATACTATAGTTTTCAAACTCACAAATTTTTTTGTATTTTTTATAATTTTAAAATTTATCATTACAGATATTTGAAAATGTATTGTGTTGAAACAAAGCCATACTGATATTTTTAATTTTTGAGGGGGGGGGGAGGCACAAAATGATGTTATACTAACTCGTTATGCAATTCGTAGGCAACCAAACTATGTAATATGGGGCTTTCACACTGTAATCGTTGGTAGGTATTCTAAAAAACCTGTAAACATATATTTTAAACATTATGTTATTTTTTTAATGCCTTGGAGCTTTATTATGTAAGCGAATCAAAGGTCTTTATAAGTATGTTTAACAATTATCTACTTATTTCGTTAAGTGTATACTAGATATTAATAATATAATATAGAATTTATTTTTTTAGATGATATTTATTAAACGATTAATAGAAATAAAATAGTTGTAGAGTCTGTACTTATAACAATTGAATATACTATGAATACCTATTAAGTATTCGTAATATACTTATATCTATGTAAATGATAAAAATATTCGTTAACTATTTTTTTTTTTTGGGGGGGGGGAGGGAGTTGAGCGTCCCTATGTCCCTATTTGCGCCTTTGTAATAAGTACGATATGGATACACTGAAAACATGGTATTGGTCTTGCCAATATTGCGGTATTTATAATACAAATTTGTAAGTTATGTTATAAGTTATAATAAAAACTTTAAATGAAAAAATAAATACAATAAATATTTACATATATGTTATTTAATAGTGATTTAAATAACCCCTTTTGGTTCTGAACTATAGTTATAACGATTCTATCTAGATGATAATAATTTAGTTAGCCAAAAAGTACTATGTAATTCATATTCGTTGTATCAACCATTCAATAATAATATGATATTATTTATATTATTGTATGCACATAACCGATAAGAACATTTATATCAACAAAATAACAATTCATTATATAAAATAATAATAATAGTGTTAACATCCCGTGAAAATCGTGAGAAATTATGTTGATTCTTTTATTTGACAATCATTAAAAATAATTCTTTAAGAAGTATATTGTACACGTTTCTAATGTAAAAAAATTTTTTTTGGGAGGAGGAAATGCAATGACACCGCTATAACTCATAATTATTGTTAGTTGAACTTTCATTTGGTCCAGCACTCTGTCATAATAATAATCTTATACCTACGTTATACATTATTCATTCATGTTTAATACGAATATTCGTATTAAAATATGCATACATGATACATTTTTCGGTGTTGTTATCTGTTAACAATCATAATTATATAAAATCATATAATACTTTTTACCAACAGTTATGACATATTGATTGTTGCTTATATAATCTTTTAATTTATTAATTTTTTGCTATTTGAAAATTGCATAAGTTGATAATAATTATTGAAGTCAGTATTAGGATTTAATATTATAAAATGAAAGGAGAATATAATAAATATACAATATACATATATACATTTTGTATACATAATATTGTGTTGAACGGCCAGGTGAAATGTTGAAAATTACGTACCTATAAAGCTCGTATAACTGCAAAAAAAAATACTGAAATGACGGCCTTAGTCAATATTCTTACATATAATAAGTCCACAAATTAATTTTTGTAGACAAATGTTAACTTTTTGAATTTTACAGGGAGCGATATCAAGCACTGATGATAACTATTCTAGTGGATTCATAACTGGTATTGCTGTTGTGTTCATATCAGGTGAGATGGCTGGAATCGGAATGCTCGCCGCTCCGTGGGCAGTGGTTAACTTAGGTAAGTCTCTGATTGTAATAATTGTACAATGTACCACAATATGTTTCGTGTAACATACAGTTGTAATTATTTAGGACGATAGTTTGATAGTTAGTTTGAAAGCAATAGTAAAATTTAATACATTTACTTATATATATGTATATATATATATTATATATATATATATATATATTTGAACTTTTCTATGAAAAAATACACCGTTCTATCAGGTTAGGTTTTCTAATATTTTTCTTTTACCTATACCTAAATGGGTAATCATATTTTGTATGGTATAACACAATATTATTATATTTTTACAATTAAATTAGACTATTGGGTACATATAAGGTGTACTTGCCATATTATTTGAAGTACATTTGTATATATTGTTAGGTACACTTTTGAGACTGCAGGCAATACACTTTTTAATTTTTTTTATGCAATTTTTAAATAATTACATAACTATACATAATATGTAGAAAACTGGGAAGGTCGTTATTCAAAACACTGGGTCAAATCTATAATGTGCGCGAGGTGTTCGTCAATTTTTCACTAACCGATCACAGTGCAACAATTAGTTTCTTTTTTTATTGGAATGTAACTTTATTCTACTATAATATTGTTTAAAATAGAAATTCATAATAGTTATCCATAGTTATATATTCATAGTTATTCGTAGTTATTCATAATTTATTAACCTCCCCTCCCCCTCCCAGCATCACATATGAACGATTATATCTATAATAACTTGCAGGAGGTTTACAATACATGTATATCATAGATGTAGGTATATATTAGTATAAGTACCCTTTTTAACCCGATTGATTATTATGACCTGTGTTCATTGTTTTCAGGATGGATGGGATTTATATTATTAATTACATTCGGCATCGCCACTGCCTACAGTGCTTCATGTTTGGGTACATGTTGGTTAATCATCGAGGAGAGGTATCCTCAGTATCGGATATACCCCATACCCGACCCATATCCTACGATTGCCATGCATGCTATCGGCCGACGGACTAGGTATTTATACATTAATATGTAACTCATATTATTCACGATCTGTCATTGTTATTGCCTTATCAACAACAATGTACAGATGAACGATGACTTTCGTATATATCTACATTACAATTAAAAAAAGGTGGAAGCAGTAGATAATTGCTCTGCTTTACAGTTACTTCTCCTACAGTAGATATCGTGTGTTGAACTCGTCATTGAGTAAGTCATTGTAATGTATTTGTTGAATTTGAATTCAATGATAAATCATTACATACGAAAAGTGATTCTGAGCAGAGACAGTCCGTCAACCAATTTATTACTAAGTTTATTTAATTATACATTTATGTTACCGTTAAAGTATCTTATTTAACTATTAGTAATATTTGCTATTGTAGATCGAATTAATTTGTACGTCCTCGTGAACGAAATTTTTGGTTACAATGTGTAAATATTCTAAATTCAAATACGCCGAAAGTCATTGTTCCCAGTTGCCAGGGTCGTTTATATATTTCCGCGACAATATAGCGACTTACACAACTATAATCACAATACTATTAATATAAACTTTTGTCAAAAATTGGAGATACTATACACATGTAATTGTTTTAACTTATTAGTGTGGTTTTTAGTTACCTGACAAAAGCGTGCATTCATATAACACTGTTTGGATCAGCAACAGTATACTTAATGCTAATAGCGCAGTCTGCCCAGAAATTGTTTTTGGGCACACATCCAGAAATCGAATTTTCTACCTGGCTATTTGTGTTTTCTGTTTCTTTAAGTTCGCTCATGTTTTTGGAGTCGCCGAAGGATTATTGGTAAGTACCTTTACATGTTTCTGTTATATTGAAAAAATGTGTATGTGCTTGCACGTGCGTATGAAGTTACGAAACTTCTTGTTGTTCCTTTTTAGTGATATTTGAAAATGAACAATCTCGCATCAAGGACTTGCATAAATTGTTAGGATTTTAGGTTCAAGTTCATGATTTATATATTTGATTCTTTTTATTTATTCTACTTATTCATTTACTCTCTTTATTAATTTTACTTAATAAACGACATCTTTCAGCATAAGTTTTAACCATAGTACAACCTGCAATCGTTAAGATCTTCATAATTATTAACTATCTAAATAAACAATAATGATACTAATAATATATTATAAGCATACAAATTGAAGTAACTTACAGTATATATCTATTAAAACGACGCCTCTTTTTCTCACTATTCCACTCTAACTGTTAAATGTGTATCTAAATAAATAAAAATAATAATAATCGGATTTATATGATTTATATTTTATGTATTTTTCGTTCTCATGAAAATTAGCGTGTCATGAGCATGAAACCGTGAGCATAATTTCGTTACAAATTTTTCGGCGTTGTTCACTATGTAAAGAAGTTTGATTTAAAAAAAAATTATTAGTGGGTAATACAGTGAAACTTTCATATCACGAAGTCTCATGAGTCGTGAGCAACATATAGCAACAGTACCGTTGTCGGAGGCATGTGATATTAAACGCATTATTACAGATGACAATTGACAGTTATAATGTATCTACTTGAATACTATATAAACTATAAAAAAGTTATAATATAAATAAATTATGATTGTTAATCTTACAATAATATGTTTTTATCATGAACAGTATAGTGGCCGTCGGTGCGTTACTCACGACGATGACGTCCTGTTACTTCATCCTAATGCAAATGTTACTGGACGAACGTATCAAAGAAGGCTCGGAGACCGACACACATACAATTATGTCAGCCAACCAATTTTTCTTGTCCTTTGGATCAATACTTTTCTCTTATGGTGGAGCGGCATCATTCCCGGTTATCCGTTTTCAAATGTTCAAACGGGACGAGTTTTCGCGCAGCGTGGTAACCTCATTTATCGGTGAGTATATTGCTATTATTAATAAAACATGTTATCTTTTTTAGGTGGAGTAAATGGATGTGGTTACTGAATAATCGTATAATAGGTGGCATGATAACCGATAAGTACCCTGGTATAAATTTTAGGCGTCTGATTGACATAATAATACTAGGGAAAATATTTGCAAACAATATTTTGAATTCACTATTTTGAATGCACCCGCCTCTGCTGTAACAGTATATTATTTGTCTACAATATCTTAATATTTAATTAAGATATAAGTAATAAGTATTAGCATAACATAGAAATACATTCGTAGGCTTATAAATTACTTTATGGTGATTTACGGATTAATAAAATATGTGACGATTTAAATTATTGTAAATGGATGAGTTTCGCATTACCTCGCATTTCGATGTCTCTCTACGAGTATTTGTATGAAAGATGTTGCTCACATCACCTCCCGAAGAACTATTTGACTTACCTGCTACCTACCTTTATTATATCTATGTATTGTTATTTGTTTCGACAAACATGATTGATTAATCAAATACTATTTCAGGCATGTGTGGTTATTTATTTATTTTTTATCCTTGTTTCAGTTTTGACTATTCTGTTCGGGTCAATTGTTGTTGGAGGATACATCGTATATGGCCATACAATTAATCCCAACATCCTCATGTCCCTCGGTGAATCTTGGCTATCGTACGCGGCGATTGTTTTGATGGCTGGACATTTAATTTTGGGATTCGTCATCATGGTTAAACCGGTGTCTGAACAAGTGGAATCGTTCTTTAACACACCACACAGTAAGCACTATAATAAATGATTGTTGTTAAATCGATATAATATAATTTATTACACCGCATTAAAACTATTAACTTCATGTTATTATAATATTCATCGCGGCCCACCGAATTTCAACCCTTTTTGCTTGCTGTGATTTTATAAGGATAATTAAACGATAAAATATAAAACACAGTTAAGACCATTCAAGTTAAACTAAGTTAGTATAAAAATAATATAACCTTAAAGTCATACATTTTTAGTTGTATCGACTTGTACCCAAGTATACATGTTAAATAAAAAAAAATTGTGAAAGTAGGTAGCCGCTCATCTGCTGTACATACAATTGGTATTGAGTATGATTCGCCATCGTGGAGTAAGTCCTTGTAATGTATGTAGGTACCTACTATTATGTGTCAAATTGATAAATCATTACTTACTCTTTCTAAGCGAAGAATGTCTGAATGTCTGTCAACCTATATTAAGTATAAAGTATATTTTATAATATATTAATTATATTGCTATTTAAGTTATTTATTTTACTATTAGTAAAACTATTAGTTTTTTTTTTTTTAATAATAATTTCTTTAAAACAAAATATATTTTTCGGGTTAATATAAAATTAAAACAAGAATTTACTTAG